>NW_024539404.1:0-69879 GCF_016758775.1 Suillus clintonianus
AGCTCAACGTCCCTTCAAACACATCCAGAGAATCACTCTCAAGTACTTGACTACTCAACGTTTTCGCTCGCTAAGACGCAGTCATGGCTTCCACATCAACGAAGGCAGCTGCCACAAAATCAACTCTGAAACTGATAACGACTTTGAAGGGTCATGGAGAGCAGATTCGATCCATATCCTACTTTCCTGACGGCCAGCGAATGATCAGTGGATCTTATGATAAGACTGCTCGGAAATGGGATCTCAAAGCTGGTAAGGAGATCGAGGAAGCACAGAGTGTTTGCGAGGAGAAGATACGGGCAGTGGCGGTATCAAGGGATGGTCGATGGATTATCACTGCTGGTGGAGAATCTGGAGAATACGACGCCGGGGAGCTGAAAGCCTGTGAGGTCGAGACAGGGATTGTGAAAACATTCGAAGGCCACACATCGAGGATCGCCAGCATTGATATCTCTACGGACAACAAGCTGCTGGCGAGTGGGTCATGGGATTATACAGCGCAGATATGGAACTTGGAGACCGGCAAACTCGTGATTCCATTCAAGAATGATGATTGGGTGGGTGCAGTTCGCTTCTCAATGGATTCAAAGAAGCTTGCGATCAAGTCAATTGTGGGGAAGTGCCTTGAGGTCTGGGATATCCAAACAGCGAAATTGGATGTGAGGATTGGAACAGTGCACGGTGGAGCAGGAAGCTCATATGCGCCAGTTTTCTGGACAAACAAAAACAAAAACATCTTGACCTCATTCAGCTTTACCGATGACCCTGCCAAGACAATCTACGTGTTGGACGCATCGACGCTGAAGACTGTCGGAACTCCCTTCGAAGGGCACACCAACCTCATTCGCTGTCTAACACTTTCATTTGACGGCACTATCATCGTTAGCGGTTCAGACGACAACACCATCAAGCTCTGGGCCTTTGAGTCCCGCCAACTCCTCGCTTCCTTCGACGTTCAGGACCCCCTTACCCTTGCTCTCTCACCCGACTCGCGCCAGTTAGCTTACACGACATACAACGACAACAATATCCACATAAACAATGCTCCACCCGACGTCCTTGCTCAAGTCGGTGTACGCATTCCCTGACAACCATCTACTATCTGTGTGCTAACATTCCCTCATAGACCAGTGCACTCAACAAGTCAATCCTCGGCGGTGATGTACTAAAAGTACGCATCTCACCTCTTGCTCATCACACCACTCATCCATTACTATCATTGCAGTCTGGTTCAACTCGTCGTCCTCCTGTCGTTCGTCGTAGACCATCGATACCTGTCATACCTATCACGCAGAGACCTCCGCCCACAATCAACCCGCAGCAACCTAATTTCCTTCACCTCCGAAGGATTATTCCCTTCTCTTTTCGCAAGAACACAGTTCCGGCTGTTCAGAATAATCAGACCCGGGGTCCTCTAGATGTATGCCTCTGTTTTTTGTTTCTTTTGCAATCCACTCAACACTCGCGCCGCAGTTTCCTGCTACGTTGCCCTTACCTCCCGGTCGTCTTCATACAGAAAGCTCTCCGTTGACTCCCTTGCCCGGTAGCAGGACCTTTTTCAATCCCATTCTGCGCTTATCAGACAAGGGGAAGCAAAGGGCGCGTGAACCGAAACGGAAACCCGTACAAGTTGTCGATGTTCCTCTCGGACAAGCAACATATGTTTGTTTCCTCGAATTTCATTAGTTTCCTGAGACCTGATCATCTTATTCGCCAGGCCGACGCTGTTGGTGTGGACGACGGAGTGCGACCATATGTTCTCTTCTTTTGTCTGGCCTGGTTCCAGACAAAGGAGAAGAAGCAGGTTCCACGACCAGTCTATGATGACGATCCCGAGGAAGACGAAGAGGAGGAAAATATTGTCAACCGAGTTGCTGTGCCCCATCCCAGGTATAATACACCTATTTTTTTACTCGATTGCTCACTAATTCAGCCTGGTAGGGTTCAGTACGAAGAAATTGAATTGCAACCAATGGCTAGCCAGCCACAGCCGAGGGCAGGACCATCTCGCCTTGCGATAGGTGATGAACACCTAGAGGCGCAGTCCCCGTAGTAGATATGACATCCATTGAGCATTTCATCTGTTGAGTCTCGCATATGCATTGTACCTGTAGTTTTGATACCGTGTTTTTGTCCTTTCCTTCGTCTGATCATAGGTTTTACATTGACCTTTCCTATTAATGTAGCTGGCGTTGTACGTGGCACTCATTGGCTCTCAAATCGTGGTCAGCCGCCCTGCGGTCATCCTCGCAGCCCTCTACAACTCATAATACATGGTACGTATAGGGATGGATATTGGATAGGTATCGCTTCTACGTATATGTCGTATTGCGCCTCTGCTGTCGATGAGTGCAGAACTCGATGCACACTATTCCTCACATTGCCAGTAGAAGCAGCCAAGAGACGAGGAAAATGTGGTCTACGTGTTAGCTTTGTACGATATTAGTGGAAACGGTTCATGCGCACGTTGGGGTCCAAAGCGAGGCTGCGACGAAGAGCGAGCAATGAAGCTTGAAGCTTAAGAACGTTGAATCCAAGCGTCGAATGCTACAGTATATCATATATTTTTAGCCATTAAGATAACAAGCTTACAAGTACATAGCAACACTTGCGGGTGGGAAATAAACCAGGCGTCCCTGTCATATTGATGCATGAATGTGTTGTAGTTGTAAGGTAGGAGTGATGCAACACTGTTACAATCCATAGGCAGGTTAATAGGGTGCATCATAATGCATCACTGATGCAGCAGGATGCATCAGCAATGCTATATGATGCATGCCTGCGATGCTTGCTATGATGCATCATTTGATGCGGTGCTGTCCATTTACGGGATGTAGCGCGTTTGGCGGGTTGTCCATTTATGGTATGTAGCGCGTTTGGCGGCTTCTGGCAATACAGCGGGATATGATGCATTATTTTCTCAGAGCGCCCTCCCGCCCGCCTTCTTTGATGGGCGGTATTGTCCATTTATGGTATTCAGCGGGTTCTAGGTTCTGGCAATACAGCTGGTACGGGTTCTGGCAATACAGCGGGTACGGTGGGTGCACGAGCAGCATTCCACCTTGTTACTTATCCTCAGCGCTCAATTTCAGCATATGGCCGCAGGTACAGATGCGTCTCGGTGGGTTCTGGGCGGACGGCGGGTACGGTGCACCAGCATATGGCTGGTACGGGTTCTGGCAGGGTACGGTGCACCAGCAGCATTCCACTTTGTTATTACTGATCCTCCGCGCTCAATTCTAGCAATATGGCTGCAGGTACAGATATGTCTCGGCGGGTACGGTGCACCAGCAACCAGCATACGGCTGGTACGGGTTCTGGCAGGGTACGGTGCACCAGCAGCATTCCACATTCTTGCTAATAGTAATCCTCAGCGCTCAATCGCATTCCACCTTGTTGTTAATCCTCAGGCGCTCAATTCTAGTAATATGAATACGGCCGCATGTACAGCTGCATCTCGGCGGGTTCTGGGCAGACGGGCTACTAGTACTACTATCTATCAATTGACACTGTTACCAAGTACATAGTGAGTAATGCATCACTCTCCCTACAATCAAATTTCATGAAGTCCGTAGCACAAAATGTACATAGCGAGTGATGCATCACTCTCCTACAACCAAATTTCATGAAGTCCGTAGCACAAAATTCGGTGATGCATCAATGTTAGCAATTTCATTCTCGCACACCTATTCTCGCTCACAGTCAAACATTAGCATTTGAACCATGCGCGCAAAATGATGTATTATATTTCTTGTCAGGTACAAGATAACTATTGGATTGAGTAGGGACATTATATCAAGAAATTGGCAAGACTATGATGACGGTAGCATGAAGAACAACCATACTAGACCTTTGCCCGCTTCTTCCTAAGAGCTCTTAGCAGGCATCGAAAAAAAATGGGCAGGATAACATACTGTTGAGCACCCGCAGACCCGTTCTGCGCAGGCCGTTTCATGGAAGGCCCAGTACCAATCGCATCCGCCAGCTCGTTACGCCTGGACTTAACTGGGACACGCTTAGATGCACGTGTATTCGTAGACTCATCGTTGGTAATTCCACCAGGAGCTACATCCCCTGATGAACTAGACTCAGCTCCGGGTGGGTTAGTAATCGTGGGGGTGGTGGCGGCCTTGGGCTTGTGGATGGCCTTGGGTTTTGGCTTGGGTTTTGAAGCGGCCTTGGGTTTTTGGGTGGCCTTGGGCTCGAGGATTGTTTTTTTGGTGATCGGCTTGGTTATGACAGCGGAGAGAGAGTTGGGTGTACCCTGAGGTGGGTTAGGATGAGGCAAGATGGGGAGCTGGGGTGGGTTGGGATGAGGCAAGAAGGGGAGCGAGTCAAGCGAGGGTGGGTTGGGATGAGGCAAGATTGGGAGCGAGTCAGCACTGGACTCATGCAGACTAGTGCGCTCAGCAGAAACAGGCGATAAATTTTGCTGCAGCCAAGCAGCAGCAGAGGCCGGAGATGTTTGGAAGACTGGATCAGTCCAATTGAGATCTTGCCACGTATTAGGGAATGAGAAGCTGGGGGTCGACACAGAGGGGTTGTAGACCGGTGTAAACCCATCAGTGGACATGAGAGGGGCAGTATATGCCGGAGTAAAAGAACTAGGAACCGAAGTGGTGGACATTTGGGGCGCATAGAATGGTCCGAACAAGTTGGGAACCAAATTGGTGGTCGGGGGTACGTATACTGGTGAATATGAATGAGGAATTGGTGCGGAGACACCATCATAGTTAGAGTATGATGATGATGCATCAGACTGCAGGGGTACATCAACCTGTGAATAGATATGTATCGCAAACGAAAGGGTACGTACCATTGCACCTATTGATGCATCAGGCGTGGCTCCTGGTGCATCAGATGCATCACCCAGTGAAGCATCAGGCAGCAGCAAGGAGCCTTGTGATGCATCAGGCGGATGCATCAGCTGATGATAAAAAAAGTATAAAGACCGACCAATCTACTGACCTTCATTCTCCTCTTGCTCCTCTTCCCCTTGATCAAAGGACTCGATGTCATTGTCCTCTTCGACGTCGTCATGGCCATTGGGCACCTCTTCACCATACACCTCCTCACCGCACTCCATGTCCTCGTTCCCTACAGTAACGTTAGGCTTGCGCTTGTCGGATGCTGCATGATATAAACTAGGTAAGTCAGCTAGCAACAGATAAAAAACGCACGGAAGATGATTTCCGCATATTGCTGAAACACCTCTAGGAAATTCCTATCGGCCGTTTGGTATAACTGGGCGAAGGTTCTGCCTTGTTGAGTTTCAGAGGGATGGCAACTTGAGTACGTAAGTGTGAGTCCCAAAACAGTTTATACCCAATACGTAAACTCACAATAATGAGGTCATATCCCAGTCGTTTCTTGGATCTGGACCAGCAAACATGAAGGACACGAGGAAACCGGTCTTCTTCTTGACCAATTGCGCGAATCGCCGGCAGATAATAGGTAAGTCGTCTATGCCCCTGCTTGAATGTTAACTATTGGACTCTATTCACAGAAACCACTTACTGCGCAATTCCCTCCGCATCAAATGGCACACAGTCATCCTCGCTGTCCTCGTCTAAATGATTCTTCTTGCCAGACCTCTCGTGAGTTTAAAACTGCTTCTCGTACATGTCACGAATCTGAATCTTGACCTCCTCATCCTCATCATTCAACAGCTCCTTAGAAAATTTACGCCCCAGCGCAATTCGTCTGCCTGACGACACCTTCCCAGCCTCTTCTTCGGCCTTTACCAACAGTTTGATCCGCTCGTCATAGTAGATATCGGAGTACAACTCAGCCTCGGACTTAGCACGTCGTTTTGGCTGCAGCACGTCATCGAAGACAGTTGACTCCTTTTTCAGGCTACGGTTTTTCTTGGACGCATTCGCACGCCAACGAAACCAAGTCCGGAGTTGCTGAAGTACGTCAGTAAATAGTGACATGTTCATTATAGATGGGCTTACTATTTTGCACCTGTTTTCAGCTTCTCCCACCTCAATACGTTGCTCCGGCGAAAGGGCGTCAGCGGCAATGTCGGGAAATACTACCGCTTCCTCTGGGAACTGTTTAAACCAGTCCCTGATCAAGGTGGGCCAAAAACGCGAATAATCTTTCTCCTTCACATGCTCTGAGATATTGGGGAAGGCGCTCTTGAAGCCACTCCGTTTGTACGTCTGAGGTCCAGCATGCGGCAGGCATGACGAGATCTTGTACGTTGAATGAGGTCACTGTAAGATTAAATGTGTGCGTTTCAAGTTGTCTTAAAAAATGAAAATGGTGTGTAAACTTATGTATGCTATACCTGTTGGATTCTGTTGGACTCTGTCTCACGCATAGGCCTAAGTTGTCTTGAACAGTGCAATCAACCACCCGAAGGAGCAGTATGGTAGATCAGTTAGATACTTCGTCCATAGCTAACTTGAAACATATAAACAGAAGTATCAAGCATGTTGTTCTAATTTTATCTAGGCACCTTGAGATCCGATCAATCGAAGTCTAAATCTAAGCCATCCCCTGGACCCGCCTCGGTGTTAGTACTCCCAGTGTCCTCAATCCGATCAATCAAAGCGCCATCCCCCTGGGCCTCGATGTTAGTACTCCCACCATCCTCAACGTCGCCGCTGGCAGGCTCGTCACCTGTGACATCCACCCCATACTCTGTGAACTCTTCTTCGGCCTGTAACGTCACATTCTGATTATGCACCGACACGATTGTGAACGGAATGTATCCCGTCAAGGCCTTTTGGGATTGAAACCAAGACTTAATGCGCTATTGAGTGGTCAGCTTGTGCACTACGTAGAATCCTGGTACCCACATCTTTCCTCCATTCTACGGCCTGAAACACCTGACGGTGCTGCTCTTCAGAGAGAGACTGAGTGTTGGGTAAGTCAGGGAACAAAGCATCACACTCTGGCCAGCATTCGAAGAAAATCTCGTATAGGGATGTCCAGAACTCGATGAGGTCGTCGTACTCATAGCAGTAGTTGTACAGGTCTAGCTGATTTTCTAGCCAGCGGCGCTGATCAGTTGAGAAATAGGGTTCCGACATGGTGAGAGTTGATGCGTGAATGTAGATTAGAACTGTGAAATAGTATTATTTTGCGCTCCGAACAGCGGAGTGCACGATTGTCACCAGATTGAATGTTGAACATTGAACGTTGGCAGTTTGAAAGTGACACCGTCAAGGTGATAGAATAGCATATCAGTCTCAGAGTATACTACCTAGCTAAGTACTAGTACTTACTAGTATCTGTGATGTGCGTCATGCGATGAGTCTGGGCTTGTCTGATACATACAAGCCTTTCAATAAAACTCCTATAAAACTCCCTGCGTATACTACGACAACAAAGTTCCAGCTCTTTAATTAGGCTCTACACTATTCAACCTTTAAACACGCCGGCAGTTCAATATGCCTCAAAAGGAATGAATTCACCCTATGGTGCCATTGGTATGCACGACGTTACTGATAACTCTACCTGAGATCATGAATACTTACCCAGGAAGCCTGTCCTCGTGAGTGATTTGCTCGAACATGAGTGGCCATCGTGCTCTAACCCTTGCACAGGGATATGACATATTGTTCCTTATTACGAACATCCATTCAGAGACCATATTGAAACACAAGGTCGTCGATTTCATCATTCAGTGCGTGGCATCTGAATACTTCTACATCATTCTCTCATCCCCGGTACCAGATATAAAGTAGACAGGGAATAAGATGAAGCTTAGCCTCAATGCGCACGGTAGCCGAATCGTATCTTACCGCTGTTTGTGTCTCACTCACTGCGTGCCTCTCAGACTGCTGTTTGTGTCTTACTCACTGCGTGCCTCTCAGTAAGCTAACTGGTGTGCATGCTTACCCCTGACAATACGACACTTTCATGAACACCAAGCAACGGCTACTGCGCACACATCTGACAATCACACTTCATAAAGGTCAGTGTTTCTCTGTCTCAGTCTTTGTCTCCTACCATTATTAATAAACTGGTAACACATTCTGAAGTAAGTAGTGTGAGCTAGTTCTATCTGTCCCGAAGTCTAAAGTCGGCTAGTTCCATCTGTTCCTAAAGTCTGCTAAGTATCCTGCCCACACATCTGACATTCTAAGGCAGCCGGTGTTTCTCTGCCACGGTCTTTGTATCCTACAAACGTACTGATAAGACATTCTGAAGTAGTGCGAGCTAGTTCCATCTGTCCCAAAGGTCCCAAAGTTTGAGGTCTGCTAGTTCCATATGTCCTGAAGTCTGCTAATTATCCCGCCCACGCACATCCGACATTCTCGCGCTTCAAAGGCAGCCGGTGTTTCTCTGCCTCGGTCTCTGTATCCCTGATTCACACCTCTGGAACTGCTTAATTGAGTGGCGGATCACTTCTAGTATTGGCCACAATTGGTACATAGATGCGTCCATACAGTATATACAAAAATGTCCAGTGTTCGAGAGTCGCATATTGACTACTTAAGGCAACCATTGCGCTTCTCCGAGGTCAATGGCATCGAGCATGCGCACCAGGCTGTCATCAAGGGACTTGCAGCAGCTGAAGGACGAACAGCTAACACCGAGGACATGCGGGGATGTGCGCTGCCTGAGAAAGAATCAATGGCAAGAACAAAAAATGTGCCACCAATCAAGATACGCACCAGGTCTCGAAGACTCCTACCCGGCGGCCGCGGGTGACAAGGTAGAAAGGACCAAGGGCCCCAGCACGCGGAACATCGAAGCTGAAATCGCGATATTGCTGCTGGCCCCTTGTCTCGCCGTTGACAATGACAGCTGTCATTGGAAGATGCGGGAAACCGACAAACTGCACAAATGCAGCGGCCTGAGTCTCGACAGCTACTGCAGGAGGGCTGACGACAGCTACTGCAGAACGGGGGGTGATGACGGCTACTGCAGGAGGGGGACTGATGACGGTTACCGCAGGAGCCAATGTAGCCGCTGGGATGACGGCCGCCGTAGGAGTTGCAGACGACATGACAGGAGGGCCTCCACTACCATCAGAAATCACTTGGATGAGGGTTTGCGCCTCGTCATTTGATAGCGTCAATGAAGATAGTAGTTGCAAAACAGCATCTGAAACATGTGTTAGCAGACATAAATCAGTGATGGGCCAAAAACGCACCAAGGCTGCTTTGGTCGTTGTTTGTGGTGGTGGTCATTGTTTAGAAAGTCAGATGGGATGTAGGCCATCGAGAATCGAAGATAAATACTTACCGAACTCAATGCCTAGCTGAAGATCGGGAACCAGCTCAAGTCGGTGAAGGTCGGTTGCAATAAAGAATCAACGGTTGCAACAGAATCATTGTTTATTTGGTGTTGTTTATTGATTCGCACAGAAGGTGAGCACTTCTTTGAAAATCCACGATATGATCGAATCTATGATCGAATTCATGCGTGATTCAATGCTGGCCATCAAATACTTCACGAATGGCAAGTCCATTTCTGATGAGTCCATTGCTGGTGACGGTGACGGCCAGCATTACAGGTAAGTAAGAAAAAAACATCATAGTCATTTTCTAACGATCAGTACTTACAGCCAGTACTTTGTCATGGAGTCCAATCTGTCCCCCCCAATCGCTGGTTCGTCTTCAACGATCGTATGTACAGAGAAATTGCGTCAGGAGCTGGGAAGAACAACAAGAGCCAAGAAGCGGCAGAAAAAGGTTACACTGAATTCTTACCCACGTCCAAAGTCGAGTGTCAAGCAGCGAAAGCACACCCAGTACCAATATCGCGGAGACGGCTCTATCTCATATACCCTGCAGTACGTCCAACCTCCCAAAAACGCACAGCAAACCACGCACCGTCAACCACCCGAGCCTATCCAGCCTGCGCTAGCAATGACGCTAGATGATTTTGGTGAATTTTCGGCCGATATGTCATGCGGCGCTGACAATGATGCTCACTCTGAGAGGAAACAGGTAAGTTGCCAGACTAACGTGATTATGCTTCATGCCAGTGCTCACTGACTTCGTTCAGGAAAATCCACTGCTGGTGTGGCTGAAGGATCGCTCCCTGTTCCTCCACGAGATGCTACGACTCGAAGGCCGAGGAGAACTCAGT
Source organism: Suillus clintonianus (assembly GCF_016758775.1). Lineage (NCBI taxonomy): Eukaryota > Fungi > Basidiomycota > Agaricomycetes > Boletales > Suillaceae > Suillus > Suillus clintonianus. The sequence goes on from NW_024539404.1 coordinate 10,057, forward strand.
GCAGGGCCATGTTCTGGATGTTGTTACCCACATCCGGAATATCGTTGTCAAGACTGCTTTGGGATCACTCTATGTTGTGCGTCCTGCATGGTGACGGCCCACACCCATCACCCGCTGCATCGGCTGCAGGTAAGTGCTTAAACAATTGTAATCGTGCAGAATATGAACTCACTAGATGTAGAAATGGAATGGAGAATACTTTGAGTCAGCAAGCCTGAAGACCCTCGGTCTCCGGATCCAGCTTGGACACATGGCCGGTCAGACTTGTTCCAATCCTCGTCGCGCATTCAATGATGACTTTGTCATCATGGATTCTCATGGCGTTCACGAGGTAGCTTTGGATTTTTGTGATTGCTCCCTGGCCACAACCCACATTCAACAGCTCCTCCATATGTCACTATTTCCGTCAACAACATCTGACCCCAAGACTGCGGCAACATTTCGCCTTCTTGAAGAATTCCATCTCTTGTCATTTGAATCGAAAGTGTCGGCATACGAGTTTTTTAATGCGTTGATGCGGAGGTCTGACAATACGGGGCTGAGTCCCATCAAAGTACGTACTGTTCGGGCCGCTCCATGACAACATCGCCTTACATTTTTTTTAGGAACGATACGACCAATTCACGCGGATGATTCGCGAATGGCGACATCTCAAGATGCTCAAACAGTCTGGGCGACCTTATGATCCCAAAGGGGTTGATTCGACTCCCGAGGGTGGATGCGCTGTTTTGTGTCCGGCCTGTCCACAGCCCGGCAAGAACTTACCTGCTGACTGGAGAGAGGCTTCCCCTACTGACCGGTAAGATGCTACCATTATGGCATGTGTATTGGTCGCTGATTCATAGGAGTAGCTGGCTATATGGGCTGTTTGTGGCCATCGACGCAAATTTCCGGTTGAAACGGAAAGTGGTTTCAAAGGATAGTGTAGACCCCAGCCTGAGTTGTGGCTGGGGATACTTTGTCGAAGAACATGCGTACAAGGCTTTCCTAGACGACAAATCCAACATTAGTCAAGAGGTGAGTTTTTAGTCGTCTTTGAATTTTTTTTATGATGCTAATGCGGGCTTGCGGAACAGAAGTCTACATGCTCAAGTCACAACGCGGTAAACAGTGCAGACACCAAATCCAGTCATGGGCTTGCAGCTACGGGGCTGGGGACCATTGATTGCGCTCGCCACAACATGAAATTACTGACCGCAGTTGGAGACCTCCAGAAAGGAGAAAGGTGAGTTATGCTATACTTCAGACACCCAATAATATTGATGTGCCACCATCTAGATATGTAAATATGGATTACCTCTTCTTCTCGACCCTTCGCCACACCGCTGTGGATATCCTTAACGTCTTGTATGATATAGCATGCCAGTGGAACAAGCACTTATGGCACCGTATGGCCTCATTCCCCCCCTCGATGCAACTGGACCACACCGCTAAGAAGGTCACCTTTTTCGTGCCGAAATTTCATTTGCCAGCTCACATTGAATCATGTCAAACAAGCTTCTCATTCAATTTTGCGCGCAGCGTCTGACGAACGGATGGAGAAGCTCCGGAGCGAGGATGGGCGAATATAAACCCCGTGGCATCGAGCACGAAAGAAATGGGCCCAGGCGCGAGACGAGACACCCTTGATGATTTCTTTGGGGACTGGAATTGGAAGAAAATTACTGGTCTACGTAAGTGATGCACTGATTACTGATGTATTACTGATGCATTACTGATGCATCATTAGGTCGCACTATGCTACGGAAGGTGAAAGAAGCCTTGCCCGAACTATCTGAACACGAAGCAGCGCTGGACGACCTCGAAGAAGGACTGAAGGTGGAATATGCAGAGGCATTGAGTAGATGGAAAGAGCAGGTTGAGGCATGGGAGCACGATCCCTCCCAGCCGAACCCATATGAACGGAGCACAGAAAGTGAGTACATTTCGTTTGGTGAATAACGTCTTGACGCTGATGTCATTTTATGCAGAGATCACGCTTGCATCTGTGCGCCTCGAACTTGCGAAAGAAGACACATCAGAAATCGAACGAGGCGGCTTCCACGAATTGCATGAAGATTGTTCGCCCAGCGTGCTGATCAGCGGCGGCCTAGAGCTAGAAGAGCAGCAGTAAGTTTAATCAATGTAATATCTCATTGTATGGTTGCTAATGAAACACTTCAGGCGACGTCTTCGAGCTGAGAAGGCAGGTCTAGGGATCCATGCCACGGACATTCAAGAAGGGAAGGTCGTTCAACGGAGTAATAGTCTCCAACGTCGGATCGAGGCCTGGGTCAAAGTCCAGGAGCTATACATGCCGATGATCGCGGCCTTACGACTGAAAAACAAGTCCAGTGGTGTTGTCATCACTCCCGAGTCATTTGATCTTCTCCTTCCTTCACAAGTTGGCAGAACGGATCCTTTCGACCTCAAATTTCAGAAAATTGAATGGAGACTTCGATTCGCACAAGCTCACGACACACTACGCTCGCTACGTTCTAATCTACGTGCGCAAACCGCTATCCTGAAATATAAGGATCGTAATCTCCGTGGTCAAGGCTCAAACACCCGAGCTTGTAACACGCTCAAAGGCGTTGACGCAAGAATCGAGGCAGCATCAACCCGATACCAGGATGCGCGCAGAGCGCTGGTGATTCTTGCTCCCTTCGTCGAGGAGACGGGATGGCAAGCCTCCCTACGTCCACTCGATCGTCAAGATATTCGAGGGATGTCGGATGTCCTGTGGGGCGAGACTGAGGGAAGAAGAAAGCTTTCATGGATATGGAATATGCGCAGTGCTCATGGAGACGAGCTGGATGATGATGGATCTATGGAAGGTAAGCTTACCAATTTGTTCATGCACCCTATCTCACCGGCACTCTATCCAGATATGCGAATAGAATGGTGCAAGGCCAGGGCGCGCGCTATGCGGTGGAAGGAGGAGCTCGAGCTGTTACGAGAGGAGATGCGGAGAACTCTGCAGTTCTTTGACTGGCAGGCGATGTCATGGGGTCTGGTAGTCCCGCCGAGAGAGAGGGCCGGATTGCATATGCTCGACGTCAAGCAGCCTTGCGTCGGGCACTGCGGGACACGTGTCATTCCAGTTGGGCAGACACTTGCTCGTTCGTGGACCAGTTCCATGGGGAATCCTAGCGCTTGCATGTAGTATCCTTCACATAGTTCATGTACCCTTCACGTAGTTTTGCAATACAGGTGTTGACTAATGTATGGGTGAAGGGCGGGGGATGCAGTGGGCGGGATCATCAATGCATGGGTGAAGGGCGGGGGATGACGAGTAGCGTGATGCATCAAATAAAGGGCGGGGGATGCATCAGACGAATAGCGTGATGCATCAAATGAAGGGCGGGGGATGCATCACGCTATTCGTGTGAAGGGCGGGGGATGCATCAGACGTATAGCGTGATGCATCCCCGCCGTTCATTTGATGCATCAGAAGCAGGTGTGCATGCATCACACAGCAGAGGCATGCATCACATTATGCAGGGTATTGCGCAGGGGGGGACATGCATCACTCATGCATCAGGGGCTTTAGAATTGTAATGTTGTTGCATCACAACAGTACTACAGTTACAACAATTCATGCATAACTATGACAGCAACCTGTGACTGCTCGGAAATGGGATCTGAAGACGGGTAAAGAGATTGAGGAAGTATGGAGTGTTTGCGAGAACAAGGTATGGGCAGTGGCGGTATCAAGGGATAGTCGATGGATTGTCACTTGTGGTGGAGATAAGAAGACCGGGGAACTGAAAGTCTGTGAGGGTGAGACAGGGATTGTGAAATTATTCGAAGGCCACTCAGATTGGATCAATTGCATCGATATCTCTGCGGACAGCAAGCTGCTGGCAAGCGGGTCTGATGATAAAACAACGCGGATATGGAACTTGGAAGCCGGCAAACCCGTGGCCGATCCATTCGAGAGTGTTGATATTGTGGGCACAGTTCGATTTTCAACGGATTCGAAGAAGCTTGCAATCAAGTCAATTGTGGGGAGGTGGCTCGAGGTCTGGGATGTTCACACACAGAAATTGGATGTGAGGATAGGGAAATCCACTGGATTTGGAATCACCTATGCGCCAATGTTCTGGACAAACAAAAAACAAAACATCTTAGCCACATTCACCTTCACGGACGATGACCCCGCCACGACAATCTACGAATTTGACGCATCGACGCTGGAGACTGTTGGAACTCCCTTCGAAGTGCACACCAAGGTTGTCATAGGTCTAGCACTTTCATCTGACGGCACCCTCCTCGCTAGCGCTTCCTTTGATGACACCATTAAGCTCTGGGCCTTCGAGTCTCGCCAACTCCTCGCTTCCTTCGACGTTCAGTATCCTCTTACCCTTGTCTTCTCACCCGACTCGTGCAAGTTGGCTTACACTACATACACCCAAGATGATTACAACATCCACATATGTAACACTCCACCCAACCTCCTTGCTCAGGCCCGTGTACGCATTCCCCACAAATATCTACCATCCGTATGCTAACATTCCTTTACAGGCCAGTGCACACAAAATGTTGACCCTCGATGATGTACTAAAAGTACGCGTTTCATTTGTTTACTCATTACACCACTCATCGATCATTGATCATCCATCACCATTATCGCAGTCTGACGCAACTCGTCGTCCTCCTGCCGTGCACCGCAAACCACCAATATATATTACACCCATATCGCAGAGACCGCCTACAATGGACCCACAACCATCCATTTCCCTTCGTCTCCGCAGACTTCTTCGGCTCCCTTCTTGCATGAACGCAGTCCCTCCTAATCGGAACGATCAACTTCGTGGTCCCCTGGATGTATGCCTCTTTTCTTCTCTCTTTTGCAGTTGATTGCACACTCACGATGTAGTTCCCTGCTACGTCGCCCCTACCCCACCCTCTCTCGGAGCGTACCGCAACTCAGGGACATTCAAATATCTATTCCGGCGAGAACGTGAGTGTTGGCTACTTGCCATCACATATTCGACTCACTTCTTTCAGTCTCACTCACTGCCAATGACCCAATCATCTGTCACCTCCAATTCCCGCCCCCACAATCTATTATCCTGGTGGCCCCTTCGTGCGAGTCACGCACAGATGCATATCGTTGATGTTCCTCTCGCGCAGGGTAAAGAGGTATGCCAGTTGGTTTTGCTTACTGTCTTCTAGTCTATTTATCTACGATCTACAGTGCAATGCTGCAGCGGATGCTCCCAGAAAAGACAATGATATAGTACCCGATGAATACTTCGACCCGCCTTCACCGAACCCCAATTCACAACAACCAGCCGCACAGACCAACGCTGGAGAGCATGGAGGCGACCGGTGTTGTTTCTGCTTCTAGTGATGTGTCGTTGACATTCCCTGTGTATTGTAGATTATTGTCATTCTTCGTATTCATTATTCTATGACTGTGATATGTCGTTTGGGTTTTCTCGTCTTCTATATCGTGACTCAGGAATTCAGAACATGAACGAAACATGCGTCCATCATAGTGTTGCCACAGCTCAGACAATAACTTTTGAAATAAATTGACATTGTGGGCTGAATAAAATTCCTTAAATCATGAGAATATTTATGTAGGTAGATTGGGCCAGGAACCGGGGGGTTACCTGAGGATATTTTTCACTAGGATACATTGTTGGCCCGCCATGAAGCAGCTCAGTGATAACTCCAAAAGCCAGACTCTTTACTGAGTTGCTTCATAGACATGTGAATATGCATCACTGTGAAAAATGCCCTTATGTAACCCCCCGGTTCCTGGCCCAATCTACCTACATAAATATTCTCATGATTTAAGGAATTTTATTCAGCCCACAATGTCAATTTATTTCAAAAGTTGTTGTCTGAGCTGTGGCAACACTAGTCCATCACGTTCTCATCGAGTCAAGCACCGATGTCTTTGTACAATAAGAGCTTCTCGATTCAATAACGATCATTCATCGAATAAAGCAGGCTGGCGAGTTTCTCTGATACCCGTAGGTCCATCGCGGTCAGCCTTATAGACGTGGGTGTTGCTTTCTTTTGTGCGAGAAATTTACAATAGAAAGCACTACTCACAGCTCGAACCCGCATCCCTGGTTCTGCAGACTTGCACATATGAACTGACACAAAATTTCGTATTATTGATTTGTGTTCTCGGAGGCTCGACATTATATGTTAGCCAGACGATGTCGCAGACCAATTCGCCAGCACTCGTGATTCATGGACATGTAGGATGTGGTAAGACGTGTCGGTGTTTGGATCGCACATAATGAAATTTTGGTGGTCTTGAGATGGTGTGGCAGAAATGGGTGCAGCACTATTGGTGGAGATATTGATTTAGGGTAGTGGGGGAGAGTATATGTGTGTGGCATTGGAGAGATCGAGCATATGAGGCCATACAGGACGGATGCGATTGGGTCTGTTACCTCGGGGTCGGTGTCAGAATTGGTGGTGTGGGCTTAAGCTTAGTGTTGGCGAGTCAATGTGAGAAATATTGGATGGAGAGAGCGTGGTTGGGGATTGTGTGACGAATCTGGGTTTGCGAGTGAATGTAGTGAAGAAGCCGAAGGTCAAGGAACGTTGATCTGAATATTTCTCGAGGTCAGCTCAAGGACAGTAGGAATGATATCTATAAAAGCTACAAAATTATAATCTGGACGAGGTCATTGGAACAGGTTGGAACACATGAAGCGAACATATATACCAAATAATGACAAATACAGATTTGATCTTTGGAACGAGGAAGCCGTCGCTCACTCTAAGACTCCATGCAAGGCGGAGACTGCTTCTTCATTTTCAAGGTATTCTTGCACTGAACTTGCCCTCTGCACAATGTTCCGCAGTAAGGTGTGAACACACAGGCTTTTATCTGCCTCTTTGCATGTACTCCAAAGTTGCAAGTGCCACATCAATGGATTGACTCGAGAATAGCAAGATACTTTTCCTGGGTCAGCTCTCATTTTTCCTGACTCTTCATCGATAAGCTTTAAGCCTAACCGTCAGACAGGCAATATTGTCATGTACAACTTACATTGTCTTTAGGTGCTATCACTCTGGACACTGTACCCTGGATATCTCGCTCACTTTATGGTGGGCATCCTCATTCAGTGCTCCCCATCTTTATGCTTAAGAGCAACTTCTCTGCCTGCCGATTCCATTTTGTTACATTGGCTTCACGGCCCATGTCTCAACAGCTGTTGGGTACTATTGTATCTGGGCGGTCGCGCACCCCGCTTGTTCTGATGCTGTTGGGTTGGATGGTAAGTCGTTGTGTCGTGGCATGCACACCAGCCCAGCCCCACAACCCAACGTATGAAGCAACATCCATCACTTGCCTACCCACAGCTCCTGCTGCTTTGAACGTCTCATTACATTGGGATGTGTGAGTACCCACCGTGGTTCTCAAGATCTTTATCAGACCTCAAATATACCAATGGACACATTTTACCTTTTCACGTACGCGTTCAAGATAAGAGGGTTTGAGATTCGGTGATCAGGCTCTGCTGACCATGAATGTTGCAATGTCAGGGCGTTCTTATTCAGTGGCCCTTGAGCATGCTGCCTCGATGGTACACCTTCGCACAGAGCATGCTCAGGTACCGCTGTCATAACCTTGAGCAATTTTTGAGCGATGTTACTCCGCCTGTTGACACTGGTTTCCCATAAGTACGTGCCGTCATTCTAAAATATTCATATTGCTCACATAAAATTCATCCACGCAGTCGCACATGTCTCAAGCTGTCGTTCTGGCAACTTGGAAGCATCTTGCGAAGGGCATTCAAGTTCACAAATTGCATTTCTTCTTATGATGCTGCCAATTGTAAGTGCTATGAACTCGTCATCTTTTCTTATCTCAATTTCATTATGCGGTACTATATTTCTTACACTCCGAGCATCAAAGCACTCAAGACCAGCAAGGTACTTTACCTGCTCACAAGACTCCCAGTTACCGACACCTCGGTATCAATGGACGAGAGCCCAACTCGCCAAGCAAGATACTCAGAATCAAAATTTTAACTCACAGCTCCTACTTCTCTGAGCATCACATTCACATTGAGGTATCTGTGCGATCATCACTCGTCCAAACTATTGATGGACCTCAAACACACCAAGCAAACTTTTTGCCCCCTCGTCGCTATGATGTTACTCCTGTCCTACGTGGATTATCGTACCAAAGGTCACATGGGTTTGGGATTTTGCAAGCACACTACGCTATGCTGACAGTCAGGGTATTTGATCCCCGAGTGCAGTGTGTGGTGAGTTTAACACCACATCACACCCTCAAGTACTGTTGTCATAACCCCGAGCAGTTTTTTGAGGGACAGCACTCTGCCTGCCGACGCTGATAAGTTGCTAATAGGTCAATGTATCTCATTCTGGATAAATGCTCACATAAAATATATCTAGCTGATCGTGCGCATCTCAAGTTGTCGTTCTGGTGTTGGTGAGTATTTGATGTACAGTCCTGTCAAGTACGTTCTAACTCCACAGTTCCCCTTTGTCTCTCTTTACATGGCTAAGTATTGCTCTCGCAGTATTGAGCATTTTGATGCTAGTTTATTGTTGGGTAGTCATGCATACTACCTGTCAATCTGACACTAGCGAGTTTAAGTTGAGGTGTGATATCTGTGTACAAACACAGGAAGCCCGACGTAAACACCCTCTCAAGTAACTCTGTTGACAGGGTGTCAGACATTAGCATGCTAGGATAATGTTCGCCGTCGACAAGGATTAAGTTGTATGTATGTCTCTCTGTTCCGTCTCACTGCGCTTGCGCTCGCCTCACTAGTGTCTTTGCAGAACGAATCAGCAGTTGCATTGTATCGAGAGTCCTCGAGGGGCTGCGTCCCGATATCAGCAACAGCAGGATACTACATGTATTACACGTATTGATTCGTTTATGGCACTACGACGCCATGAGGAACATGACCAGATCAGTCCCACTCATTTGCATATGGCTCTGGATCTCTACCATCAGCATCATGTTCTATCCCCATCGTACGTCAGGCATCGTAGAGGTGGCCTTGGAGAGCAAGTCTCAGGCGACGATCGTTACATGACAACACTCTTTTTGCTCTTGAAATTTCGAACTGTGAATGAATACTTCATTTGTTGATCTCATTATCAGGCTGAGAGACATTCAAAGCTCGGAACATTGTGAATTCAAAGATGACGAGGGCACAATCAAAGTAAAAATGGTCGATGGCGAAAGGTTGCAAGTTAGTGAGGGGCGCTGGGGAGGTGAGAAAGCCTGGAATGAGAACGGTGGAGACTATGATATGAGGAAATGTGGTCTATATGTTTACTCTGTACAATATTCATGAGAATGATTCATGCATCCGCGGGGGTCCAAAGTGAAACTGCAATGAAGAACGTCGAATGCCAAGCGTCGAATGCTACAGCATATCAAACATTTTTAGCCATTAAGATAACGCCCAAGCTTCCAAGTACACAGCAAGACTGGCGGGTGGGAAATAAACAAGAGATTGACGTTCGAGCACGGGAAGTGAATATGAAAAGGATGACAGACATGCTCACATTGTAGAACTCTTCCCTCTCGATATACTATCATTGCCCTCTTGGTAACGTCAACTCTCTATCTGAAATTCCAGCGCGGAAGAACTGACGATCGGCTTTATAAACTAGAAGCAAAGTACTCTCGAGCGCTCGAGTTGGGAATCTTCAAAACAACTTTGAACATCAGGTCTACAACACACGAGGAGGGCTCACTGCACCTTCAAACGCATCCAAATATCCCTCTCCCGCGATTGACTACTACTCAATGATTTTGCTCACAAAGACGTAGTCATGGCTTCTACATCGACGAAGGCAGCTGCCACAAAATCAATTCTGAAACCGGTAACGACTTTGAAGAGTCATGAACAGGACTCCGAGATTACATCCATATCCTACTTTCCTGACGGCCAGCGAATGATCAGCGCATGTAATGATCAGACCGTTCAGCAATGGGATCTGAAGGCGGGTAGGGAGATTGAGGAAGCGCGGGATGTTTGGAAGAAGGAGGTATGGGCAGTTGCAGTATCAAGGGATGGTCGATGGGTTGTGACTGCAGGTGGAGATGACGGCACCAGGGAACTGAAAGCCTGTGAAGTTGAGACGGGGATTGTGAAAGAATTCAAAGGCCACTCAGACAGGATCGACTGTATTGATATCTCCGCGGACAGCACACTGCTGGCGAGTGGGGCCATGGATCGGACAGTACGAATATGGAGCTTGGACACCAGCAAACTCATTGGGGCCGGCCCAATTGATAGCGTTGATTTGTTGGGCGCAATTCGATTCTCGACGGATTCGAAGAAGCTCGCAATCAAGTCAATTACCAGGATGTGCCTTCAGGTCCGGGATGTCGAAACACAGAAATTGGATGTGAGGATAGAGACAGTAGATAATGATGAAGGATACACAAATGCGCCAATTTTCTGGACAAACAAAAACAAGAACATCTTGGCCGCATTCACCTTCAAGGACAATGACCATGCCACGACGATCTATGAGTTTGACGCATCAACGCTGGAGACTGTCGGAACTCCCTTCGAAGGGCACACCAACCTTGTCACTGGTCTAGCACTTTCATCCGACTGCACTCTCCTTGCTAGCGCTTCCCACGACAACACCATCAAGCTCTGGGCCTTCGAGTCCTGCCAACTCCTCAATTCCTTCGACGTTCAACATCCTGACATTCTTGTCCTCTCACCCGAATCGCGCCAACTGGCTTACGTGACATACAAGGTCATTTACCCGATGTACGATGACCATGAAATCCACATATGCAACATTCCACTCGACATCCTTGCTCAGGCACGTGTACGCATTCATCTACTATCCGTGTGCTAATGTTTTCCTTACAGACCAGTGCACAAAACAAGTCAACCCTCACTGATGTACGCCTGTCATTTGTTTTCTCGTCACACTGCTCATCCATCACCATTATTGCAGTTTGATGCAACTCGTCGTCCTCCTGCTGTGTGCCGCAGCCCAACGATACCCGTCACACCTATGGTGCAGAGGCCTCGTGAACTCCTTCTCTCCCCTTCTCATACTGATACAGTTCTCCCAGTTCGTAACAATGAGTCTGGTGGTTCTCCCATTGAAGAGATGCTCCCAAATCTCACAGCCTACATCACCAAGGACGACGAATATCCTGCTGCTCATGGCGGGTTCGGAGAGATCTGGAAATGCACCTATTCCATAGATGGGAAACTGATAAAAGTTCGTTGGCAGTATTCTGTTTCTCCATCAGTCCAAAATTTACAATTGCGCAGGTTGCAGTGAAAGCATTGCATGTGAACGCTGCTGATCAACTAGGTCCAGCGAAGATGAAGAAGATCAAAGTAAGAGTCATGGTGAAAGATTCCACCTAATATCACTTACGCCAGAGGTCACCACTTCGCAGAGGATAACGCGCAAACTCAGAATATGCGCCAACCTCAACCATAAAAATATTCTCCCCGTTTATGGTTATACTTATGGCTTCGGCCCATTCATAGCGCTGGTCAGTCCTTGGGCGGAGAATGGAAACCTGATGGTCTATTTGGAGCGTGTGGGTGCGGATCTTACTGTCCTTCGACGATTCCAGATCGTAAGTCCTCGCTTGTATTTCGCAAAGGCTACAGACTGATGGCAATCTCAGCTCATGGATATCATAGCTGGTCTCCAATATCGTACATGCTAGTTAGTTTAATGCTGGACCAGGAGTCAAAACTATTCCCCATAGTTCACGCCAACAGGGTCATCCATGGAGACTTCACTGGTGTGAGTTCGAACATTCTTGTTAGTTTCAGCTTGATTAAGTTGTAATCTCCAGCCTAATGTACTCATCCATGGTGATGGTACTGTGTGTGTTGCCGACTTCGGTCTCTCCTTGATGTATTCAGAGGTCATAAGCACCTCTCAGGCTTCCTGGACATCCATGCTCAACGACAATGCACGATGGATGGCTCCCGAGCTGCTCGCATCAGAGCGGGAGGATGGGTCTCCACCACGGCCGAGCGAGCAGAGCGACATATATTCATTTGGTGGTATCATGTTGCAGGTACGTCTGGGGTGATTTCAACTTCTCAATGGGATCATTAGCTCCGCATTTAGGTCCTCACCAATAGTACTCCCTATTATTACCTCCGGAATGATCTCGCCATCATATGGGCTATGCAGAAGTCAGAGATGCCTTCCCGATCGCGTTATCCTCCGCTGCCCGACAAATACTGGGAGTTTATTGAGAAATGTTGGTCTACTGATCCTCAGGACCGTCCATCGACAGAGGCAGCTGAGGGAGTAATCAGGAATGAATATTATGCGCTATCCAGATCTCCTTAATTCTTAAACTGCTTTTCATACAATCATGTGTTTACGGTACAACCAGTTGGATAGCTAGCTCTGTATGCTACTCAGGTATAGCAAATATAGGCCCCACCCCATACTTCTCTTGTACCCTGCAGCATATGGCCATGCCCATCAGAGTTCCCTCACATTTAATTTCAGTTGTGAAATGCAGTATATACGAACGAATTCGAATTTCCAGTGATTCGAGGCAATTCATCAACACATGTACTGCTGTCATGTTACGCAAAAACGTATGTAATTTTGGAGGGTTTGACTACCTAGCTGTAAGGATACGCCGTCGGCGCGTCAGCTATATATGCCGCTGAGGACTTCGACTGGTTCTGAGAGTGGACTGAAGCTACAGTGTATGATTAGTCGATATTGGAGGAGTATACAAATGAATTGAGTGCGGACTATGACGGACCTGTGTGTCATTCCGAGAAAAGTGCCTTTGCAATGAATGGCTCAGAGCCATCGTTATAATGATCTCAGTAGTTCATTCGACTCCATATTAAGGCCCAATGTAGCATGACTCTATTTGTGCGAAATAGTAGTCCAAATGATTCTACAAGACCCCCGGGCAAGGTTGATGACCACGACAGGGAAACGAAAAGCAAGGCGGCAGTTTGAACGAAACATTGTGCAAATTGACACAGTGCAATGCCGTCACTACCATACGGAAGGGGCGTGTTAGGAAGTACATAAATGAAGGGGTTGCTAGACTGGAACGTACATTCAACCAGGTGAATTGCTCGCCCTGAGTCTCCAAGTTGCTAGCCTCTAGGTAAGAGTAACATCGATAATGGGCCGCAACGAATGACACGGACGAAGACGCCGCCAAGCTAATGGGTGGTGTGACAGTAGTGAGAGCAGTAGACGACCGGAAACCAGGCGATAGTGGGGCAGATTGAGACTGAAAAATATAAGGTGAAATGAGGTCACGGCGGTCAACGCTCGAATCCTCACATGAATACATACATGAAAGCACCTGAGTTATGGCCTGCGCCGAATGAGACTGATTTGGATTGTAGACGCGACGTAGCGAGGAACTGAAAGGATTGATCAAATCTGTGCAGAAGCATGCGCGTTTGATAACCGTTTGCCTTCTTCGTGGCATAGTCACCAATAGTTTGCTTTGATGGAATTGGTGGAATGATGATGGTCGGGTACAGCTTCACGAGGCTTGACCTCAGGGACCCGAATTCCGAGTACCGATGTCTCGCTTCCGCATCCTATCTCGTAAGGTTGGGAGGGTGCATCCAATTGAGAAGTGGGTTGTACTTACGCCTGCACGAATAATGTAGGTAATATAGGGCGTGTTCGAGTTCAAAGACGTCTTTGCATCAGCTGGAAGCAACTTTGAAAGAAAAGAGTTCAAACACAGGTGAAAGCCTTGCACGACGCGTGTCGCACGACTCCACGAGTTCGTCTATAAGTGCCGGGTCTGCCAGCGTACAGTAATTAGAGGTAGAGTGGGAGAGGGTGCTGCTGGCGAGTCGTTGTGTAAAATTGAGGGAGAACGGTCGGGCTTTGCGTTGGGTGAAGAATCGGACTTGCGATCAAAGATATAGATCTCAATATTTAATACAGATACCAAACAACAACAAACACATATCGATCCGACCCTGTTATCCACGACCACCATTGACATTGAGTTTCTCCACGCTGTGTCTCGCAGCTCTCTCCCCAGATCACAAAATTCCGCGGAAACTTGAGTTCATGCAAAAACATCATGCGTTCATTCAGCTCTTTTCATGTAGTCCAAAGTTGCAGCCGCCTCGTCGACCTCTGCCATCTTTTACTCTCACCATGCCATTTCGTATATACTGACTGATTCAAGGACTATGAAAGACCACCTCGCAAATAGTTGGCGTTGCGTTATAGACACGCTGAGTTCTCCAGCCCATAAATGCACTGATGCTAACTTCTTCCCTCATTATCTCATCTTTTTCCCAGGTGAAATTTTAACAGATGGGCGAGATATCATTGCCGCAGATGGTATCAATACATGATGCCTCTTGGGACCGTGCCATCGATATCCGCCCGCTCACGGTGGGCGTCTTTATTTACGTTCTCCTTCCTTCTGCACGCTCAAGGGGCACGTTTCTGCCCACCGACACATTTATGTAGCAAGTGCATGCCGCATGTTCGAAAGCTGTCGGGTAACTTATATCTTGGTGGTCGCGTACTTCGCTCATTCTGATGCCGACAGCTTGGGCCGTTGGGTTCGTGTATCCGTATGCTAGCATGTATACCAAGCTCACAGCCCAACTTATCAAGCAAAATCCATCACCTCAATTTTACCACAAACAGTTCTCACTTTCCTGAGCGCCTCGTTTTGCGTTGAGGTAATTTGAGAGCTATAGTGATGATTCAAATTGTTGCTGCACCCACCTTAAAAAGGCTCAATGGGAACCTGTCCCATGTGAGTTATCGCGTCCCCTCGGTTGGGCTTGAGGTTTGCAATCCTCTGCTAACTATGGGCGTCGTCAGCGCATTACTCACACGGCATCCCTTGAGCACGTCCTGCTTGTATCTGTGTTCCTCCGACTGATTCCCTCTGTATGCAGCATGCTTGCGTGTCGCTTCCGTGCATCTGAATGGCTTTCTGATTGATGCTACTTTGCCTACCGGCCCCAATCAGTTGCTCATAAGTACGTGCCATTGGTGCATGTCGCATTATATTTATATTCTGACTCCATACTCGCACAGCATTTATCCAGGCAATTTCCTATCCCTCGGGCTGTTGGCGCTGGTGAATTGGACTAGGGTTTCAACAGCAGAACATAAGAAACTCAACCCGACTCGCCAGCGATGCATGATGCACATAATCACATCAATTCCGATGCCGACCAGTTTTTAACAGAAGTACGTTCCGTATCGCGTTGCAAATTGATGCTCACATAATGGTACTATCTAGGTGTCGTGCACGCCTAAGGCTGTCATTCTGGCGCTGGCGAATTGAATTGCTTATTGACCTTACACAGGAAAATCAACCCAACTCACCAGCGCCAGTGATGCACATGCCATTATTTATGACGCGGACATGCAGTCCTCCACCTCCACCCCATTAGCAGACCTGCCAGTACGTCCATATTCAGCGGTTTTCTTCCCTCCCTTTGCATCAATACCCAAGTGATACTCATGACATTGAACCGTCGATTTCACGCCGTCTGATACTCACCTATTTCTAGTAGGTGGTCACACACACTCCAATGCTGGTGGATTGAATCAATGTGTTGCTGGCCGTAGACACGACAGATATGTCCTAATTCGCCAGTGTTTGCGAAATGCATGCTAGAAGACGAGTATTGCTCTCCGGCAAACTCGAGGAGCTATGTCCTGAGAATTTCGACCTATCCGCTGCAAGATCCGCTGCGAGACTACGTGCGCACATTGTCACAGTGAAGTTGGTCAATATTGGAAGCCCAAAATGATGTCACGACCAACATTTGGGGTTGATGCAGTCACACAGGCACAAGGTGAGTATGTTCCAATCGATGTTGTAACCTAGTTGTATCTCAGATTCGCAGGAGCTTCCTTAGAAGGCAGGTCTTCAGGTGACGGTGTATACACGATAAACCTCACATCACTTGGACCCTCAACCTGTCGAATTCTCTGGATACGTCATTCGTTTTTGGATTGCAGCGTTAGCGGGGCATTCAAGGTCTGGAACATCGAGAATACAAAGGTGACTAGGGTGTGATCAATGCAAAAGTGCACGATCTGCAGGTGCGAGGACAAGGTGCACTCTGCCCAGGACGTCCTTATCCCGCAGTTCCCCTTCTCTCTCTTTGCACGGTCAAGTGCCGCCCTTGTAGCATTGAGTAATCGATGCGACTCCACCTTCTGATGTCGGCTCATTTCTGGGTGGTCGCACATCCTTGTCGATCTGACGCTAGTGAGTTCAAGTTGAAACGTGATATCCGTGTGTAAACACACAGGAAACACGACCGAATCGCCAACATTAACAAAGCCCGATGTAGACGCCCTCTCAAGTAACTCTCTGTTGACAGGGCGTTAGAAATGAGCATTCTAGGAGAACCTTCGAAATCAACTAGGATTAGCTTACACGCTGTGTGTATCTCTCTGTCCCATCTTATTGTGCTCGCCCATCTCTGACTAGTCTCTGCAGAACGAATCAGCAGTTGTATTCTCTCCGGGAGATGTAAGGGGCTGCGTCTTGATATCAACGACTGGACTCGGAGGAGACTACATGTATTGGTTGAAGGTACTACGACGCCACCAGGGCCGGATCAGTCCCACTCTCACAAGCCGAGAGCTCGATTCGATTCACGCGGAGCGTTCTGCTAGTGTCAGCGCCGTTGTTATAAAATTCTGCCCGTATGGCTCCACATCTCTGCCATCAGCATGTAGTGCCCTCAACATACGTCAGGACTCGCAGGAGTGGCCTTGGAGAGTGGGTCTCGGGTGACGGTTGTTGCACGACAATGCTTTTATCACTCTCGACCTTTTGTGAATGGATACTTCATTTTTTTGATCTCAGTATCAGGCTGAGAGAAATTCAAAGCTCGGACTATTATGTTTTCAAAGGCAACGAGGGTGTGCTAAAAGAAAAAACGGTCGATGCCGAAAGGTTGCGGGTTGGCGAGGGGCGTCAGGCTGAGGGAAGTGAGAAAGCCTTGGATGAGAGAACAATTGAGACTGTGAGATGCAGAAGGAAAGCGGTCTACGTGTTGGATCTGTACAATGTTCATGAGAATGATTCATGCATCTGCTGGGGTCCAAAGCGAAACTGCAACGAAGAACAATGAGTGCCAAGCGTCGAATGCTACAGCATATCAAAAAAATTTAACCATTAAGATAACGCCCAAGCTTACAAGTACACAGCAAGACTGGGGGTGGGAAATAAACAAGAGATTGACGCTCGAGCACAGGAAGTGAATATGAAAAGGACGACAGCCATGCTCACATTGTAGAACTCTTCCCTCTCGATATACTATCATTGCCCTCTTGGTAACGTCAACTTTCAATCTGGAGTTCCAGCGCGGAAGAACAGACGATCGGCTTTATATACTAGAAGCAAAGTACTCTCGAGCGCTCGAGTTGGGAATCTTCAAAACAACTTTGAACGTCAGGTCTACAACACACGAGGAGGGCTCACTGCACCTTCAAACGCATCCAAATATCCCTCCCCCGCGATTGACTACTCAAAGATTTCGCTCCCAGATACGCAGCCATGGCTTCTACATCGACGAAGGCAGATGCCACAAAATCAATTATGAAGCCGGTAACGACTTTGAAGATTCATGAACAGGACTCCGATATTTCATCCATATCCTACTTTCCTGACGGTGAGCGAATGATCAGCGGCGGAATTCGGGATGGGACCGCTTGGCAATGGGATCTGAAGGCGGGTAGGGAGATTGAGAAAGCGCGGGATGTTTGGAACAAGGAGTTGGAGGTATGGGTTGTTGCAGTATCAAGGGATGGTCGATGGGTTGTGACTGCAGGTGGAGATGACGAGACCGGGGAACTGAAAGCCTGTGAAGTTGAGACGGGGATTGTGAAAAAATTCGAAGGCCACTCAGAGACGATCACCTGCATTGATATCTCCGCCGACAGCACACTGCTGGCGAGTGGGGCCTGTGATTTCACAGTACGGATATGGAACTTGGACAGCGGCCAACTCGTAGCCGGTCCTTTTGACATCGTTGATTGGCCGGGCGCAATTGCATTCTCAACGGATTTGAAGAAGCTCGCAATCAAGTGTGATGTAGGAAAGTGCCTTGAGGTTTGGGATATCCAAAAACAGAAATTGGATGCCAGGATAGGGACAAGGGATGATAACCATGGAACAGGATACAGGAATCCACCAATTTTCTGGACAAACAAAAACAAGAATATCTTGGCCGCTTTCACCTTCGAGGACGAGGACCATGCCACGACGATCTATGAGTTTGACGCATCAACGCTGGAGACTGTCGGAACTCCCTTCGAAGGGCACACCGACCGTGTCACTGGTCTAGCACTTTCATCCGACTGCACTCTCCTTGCCAGCTCTTCAGACGACAACACCGTCAAGCTCTGGGCCTTTGAGTCCAGCCAACTCCTCGCTTCCTTCGACGGTCAACATCCCCATGCCCTTGTCCTCTCACCCGACTCGCGCCAACTAGCCTACGTGACATCCAGGGACTTGGGCCGACCTACTTACCCGAGGTACATTGACCACGAGATCCACATATGCGACATTCCACCCAATGTCCTTGCTCAGGCCCATGTACGCATTCCCCGCAAACATCTACTATCCGTGTGCTAACATTCCCTTACAGACAAGTCCAAACAAAAAGTCAACCCTCAATGATATGCTAAAAGTACGCACCTCATTTGTTTGCTCACCACACTGCTCATCTATCACCATTATTGCAGTCTGATGCAACTCGTCGTCGTCTTGCTGTGCGCCGCAGACCACCAATACCTGCCATACCTATGTCGCAGGGGCCACCGCCTACAATCAACCCGCATCAACCCATTTTCCTTCGCCTCCGCAAACTTTCTCCCTTTCCTTCTCGCACGAATGCAGTTCCGGCTGTTCAGAACAATCAGACTCGGGGTCCTCTAGATGTCCGCCCCCTTTTCTTTCTCCTTTTGCAGTTGACTCAACGCTTGTGCTTCAGTTCCCTGCTACGTCGCCCTTACCATCAAACCTTGCTCTCTCGGTGCAGCCCGCAGTCCAGTTTGATCATGTCAGTCCTTATTTTAAGAGAAAAGCACTTCCAGTATGTGACTGATCGTGTATCTAGTTCGAAATAAGTTCTCCGCCTCCCCCCTCGAACGGAGTCGCACAATTTATGCGGGAGCACCTTTCTTTCCTCGTACCAAGGCGTATCAATGGGCCGCCGGTTGTTGATGTTGCGGCCGGGCGGAAGTTCACTGTAACGCACATTCTCTTGCCTCACATTGCCTTTTCCTGATGTGTGACCCACAGCGGCTTGCTGCTGCCAATCTTCCGGAGTACAAGAAGGTAGACGACACCCGGCATCCGCCTAGCCAGCAGCCCGCCGCGCAGCAGGATACCGAGTCATCTGATACTGATTCCCTTCCAGACGTGCATTGGTGCAAGGCATTCCTTTGCTACTATTCATGCTGGTCTCATGGTAGACTGAGGATGCCTCCTCGATGGCGCTTGGAACGCGTCGACGTACCCCGCCAGAATGGTACAGCAAATAGTGGCCTGGGTGGTAGTGCTCGTGGTCGTACTTAGCTCTGTTCACATCTACTGTCATTTGATTCAATGTACCTTGTTTCATACTTCTACATCCAAAATAGTGGCTTCGCTCAGTTTCGTTGCTTTTATTTATTCGAGTACTAACTACACCTGTCTCGTCACTAGATAGACACGCAGCAAATGACTCGTTCGCACACCACAAGTCCCATCGTTATGGTGTGTCTGTGCCACGGAACTCTATTTTTTGCAAAATTCTAATCGCATCGGGGCTGCTGATGATCATGGGAAGGAAATGTCGATGTTTGGGGTTGCTGTGCCCTGGGTAATGGAGCTGTGATCACCTTTGGAAGGATGTGGAGGTGGTGAAGTTGACGTATTGGCTAGTAACGTGCATGCTGAGTGTCTGTGAATTCAGCATCAGCGACGTGAAAAGTCGTGTGCGCGTCCTCTCGTACACTCGCTAACCTAACCCCCTCATACTCCGGGTGGGGTACCGAAAGTATCAACGGAGTGCGACAAGCTAGTCTCCCCTAGCCAGACCTATAGAATAGTAAGTGCTTCTAACGGTGACGAACCAACCTCCGCAAAGTGCGTTCCGTTTAGATGTTACTGTAACCTGCGAAGCTTGTACTTACGTGGAATCTGTGGTGCTATGCACGCAGGCTGCTGACTCTGACGGTATGCACACGCGTCAGTGACAATTGTGATGAACCTGCGTGTGACGTGTCTGTCAATCGCGGTTCGTCTCTGATGGGAGAGGTAATGTGGATTGGGTGGAGGTGGAGTTTTGGTAGGAGTCCGTTGTGTGTTTAGATTGACGGGGCTGAGGATGTGGAGGTACGACTTTTGGAGGGGTGAGGGCGAGGGCATCGGTGTGGAAGCCATTGAATTAGGTGAGACTGGTAGCTGTTGATGTATTTGAAACGGGTTTGACGGTGGTGCGAGTAGCTAACTTACTTTCGTGTGTGCCTTGGCTGTGTCATTATTCTTCGTGAGACGGATACGCTCTGCTTGCGTTTCCAGCCAAGTGTGCATAGGATCACAAGATCGATTTTGACGGTCGTACCTGCACAAAACCTTGAGCATTTCATACCTGTCTGTACCCTTGAGACTTGAAAGTACATGAAAAACACTCACCGTGCCTCTATCCTTATAGCACAACTCATCTGGAGGACCCATATCCACAGTCTCTTCGACACTCCCTACAGTAGCATAGCGTCTCTCATATGCTATGTGATCAACGAGGGAATCCCACTGGCACGTAAGATAGGGTAAGGCGTGTCGGTGTTTGGACGTTCAAAGGAGGTGTGGCAGCACACGCAATGGAGTTTTGGTGGCGGCGAGTGGGCGCAGAAGAAATGGGCGCAGTACTGTTGGTGGGGATGTTGATATAAGGTGGAGTTGGGCGAGGGTATATGCGTGTAGCTTTGGAGGCCTAGGAGGGATCGGGCAGACGGGGTCGTACATGGTGGATGCCATTGGGTCTGTTAACTCGTCGATATCAGAATCACTAGTGTGGAGTTTGATCTGGATCAGAGTCTTTCTCGAGTTCACTAATGAAAATTAATTAAAAGCGAAGGAAGTCGAAATCAGCAGGCCTTGATCAATAATCATCTTCACTGCCTGCAGCCTGAACGTTTGAACAACGCCTGACCTTGAGTTCAACGTTGAACGCGACGTTCGTCTGCGTACCAAACAATGACAAATACAAATCAAAGTTGTTTTCTTCATCACCAAAAGTCCAAAACCTAGATAAGGTGTGATAAGATCTTATCATCCGTCATCAGCCCCACCACAGCCATCATGGCCCATCAGCCCAGACCAGGCCCAGGTCATAATATATGATCAGATCAAGAAACTGATTTTTAGATCATATGATCATCATCTGATGCGTCATGCGTCATATCTGAACATATGGCGCACTACTGAGCAGGCCTGAGCAACTTAAGGCACCTTATAATGACTTATAGCGGAGGTATGGTAGTATAAGCATGTATCATTCTTGTAGTACATGACATCAATTACATACACTTATCTACGGTTAATGCGATGGTGAAAATTGAACTCCGTGATGAGGAATGTATGACAGCGACGAGAGTGAATCTGGGAATCTGGGAATATCGTGGACGAGTGTGACAGCAATGAGAGCAAATGTGCGAACTGCAGAAAAATGCACAAGGACAAACGAAGAGCAACATATAGTGATGGGGGATGTGAACAAGTGGATGCTGGGTCGGATGAGCTGGAATATATAGCACTATCAGGTAAACATACAGAAAAAGAGTGAACACATACCGGAGAACGTGAATCACTTTCGCCCTTTGCGTTTCTTGGGTGCGGTAGCGGTAGCCTTCTTTCGGCGCTTCTTCGCACCTTTTGGAGCGACTGGGACGTCAGACTCGACTTCGCTCAGGGAGCTCTCGCCGCCAACCTCCAACTCGTCTGACTTTCGCTTCTTGCTCTTGTCAGAAACAGGAGCAACAGCATCAGGCTTCGGAGGGGCCACAGTCGGCAACGCGGGTGCAGAAGATGAGCTGTCGCCAGTTGATTTCTCAGCTGGTTTGACAGGACGGGGCCTAGGAATGGACGTCGGTTGTGGGACCACGGTTTCTTCAACGGGAGGCGGAGAAGTACTTGGCAGAGAAGGATGTACAATTGAAATGTCTGGGTGATCGACAGTAGGCTCTGCTTCAACGGGGGGAGAGACAGAGGTAGAGGCGGTAGACTGAAGATGAACAATTAGTTCAAGGTGTTATAGGATAGAATAAAAAAAACCTTTGCACGCGCTGCTGCGGCGTGCTTTACAGATTGCTTCTTCATCAGCGCGAGGTCGTCGTCTTCGTCGTCGCTGATATCGAACAACGGAACACCCCGTTTGTTACCGAACACCGCCCTGGGTAGAATTAGTATCGCAAGTAGAAAAAAAAAAGAACTTACTTGTTCCACCATTCCAAGAGGTCCTCGGCCCATGCTTCGTCGAATGGTTCTCGGATTGCTCGGATTGTGCGGTAGTAGGCATCGCGGTAGCTGTACTTACCGTCCATCTCTTGCCATTTATCGCGGGATGAGATCCCAAACCGACTCTAGAATGCCAGTGAGTTATTAATGTACTAGAAAAATAAATACGTACCTGAACGAACGCATATGCGATGTGTTCCGCCTCAACTTTATACATACCGTGTAACTTAGCATTGCCTGATCGTGTAGCAGACAGCTCTCCGTCTTCAACGAGTGCGGATGAGGGACTAGTATAGATGTGCCGAAGAACCTACAAACAATTTTGTTCAAATAAAAATAACGAAGAAGAAAAAACATACCCGTTTGATTAGGTGTCCCTTGAGTAAACCTTCCTGGACGTCTTCGATATCGAAGTCCGCACCAGGAGGATCCCCAGGGTATGCTAATGCAGGCCAGGTGCCTGCGGTCATTTTGATGTTACCGTTTTGAAGTTGTTCCTGCACGCTGAGAGACTTGTCAAACACGTCTGAAATTAAGATAGAGTAAGTACTTACTTCTTCGGATCATCGTGGTATGCACTCGCGTGCTTGATCGGACACAGCATGCCTGCCAGCTGCGGGTGATTCACACCCATTCTGGCGCGGGACTTCTTGTTCTCCGAGAAAATTGGAGGTTCCAGTCCCCTTTCCTCAGGTTGAGGAGCCGCGTAATTCCCGATGAAGGGCTTGAGGTGACTGGCATCCTCAGACCGAATTTGGCCGATGATTTCCTGCATCTTCTCGTGTGTTAGATATTGTAAAATAGGATTAGTTAAAAGACATACCTCTGATAAAATGCTATTCAACTCAGTCTCCAGCTTCTTTCTGTTGTGACGGCCTCGGATGAGAGTGCGCAGATAAGGCGCGGACGATGTAATCCTCTGGTATATCTTGAGGTGATGCTCTTGAGCATCCTTAGACCTGTACATAAGGTAGTTAGTATACCGGATAAAAAAAAACGGCAGAAACTACTTACAAGACGCTAAGAGCTTCTTTTCGCTCCCTCTTGCTGTCTTCTTCCTCGGGTTCGGATGAGTTCTTGGCCGCCTCTTCTGCTTCCATATACCTGGCAATGCGAAAAGTATCCTTCAGTATGACAAACATGTCGATACCACGAGGGATCCAGCGTGCGACGTGCATGCACACTTCCCTCCCAGTCCGATAAGTGCCTGGTTCTTTCCTATCAATCGATCAGCATCTTGATCGCACCAAGATCACGGCATGAACACGCGTGATCGTGAACTTACTTTTCATTGGTGCCATTATTAGCTTTCCTGTGGGTATATGCGCTATAAGTAACACAATGCGGCCGAATATTAATGACGACTTACTTGATAGATCTTTTCTCATGCTTTGTAGGCTTGGCCGACCCCTTTCGAGGCCCTGAAACGCGTAAGATGTGTTGCGATCAGACTTCATTCCCAGAAATACGGATACTTACCCAAAGAAGACGACTTATCCACGGACAAGGCAGCTGATTCCTCCGAGGACGATGCATGATCATGATCGCTGCTCTCTGACTCGGATTGTGAAGTTGAGATGGGACTGGAGAATCTCCTGTGGTGACCCATGATGATAAAATATGGAGGAGACAGAAGGAGATATGGGATGCGTCATAATCGTATAAGGTTATTTGGGCTTATTGATATCGGAGATTTAATTGATATCAAGCACCGGATCAGTGAGCAAAAAAATGGTGTGATTGAGCAAGACGGCGCGATGTACAATTGAGCAATATTATACAGTATCTAGTACAGTAGCAAAAAATACGCGTCAATCACGCGTCAAGTTTCTGGCGCTTCTCAGTTGTCGCCTCTGGGTCCTCCAGCACATCAGCGGATCTTTTGGAGACACAGTAACTCCAAGGCGCAAGCGGATTTTCGGGATCTGGATTGGGGTTACCGATCCGCCTGGTGAGAAGGTTGCACGGGGACGCGATGATGGGCCTGTAGAAATGATCAGTTGACACTTGAAATGAACACAGCCGTAGCACATACTCAGAAATCAGACTCTCAGGGTCCTCGATATTCTCACCCTCCTTGGTCTTCACACCCGGATCCTCTATCTCCTCGATATCCCATTTTCTGATGCGGAAAACAATCTTCTGTGTGATAAAAATAAGATCAGCATTAAGAGTGACTATATAAAACATACCTTGACGCCAGGAGACTCGATATTCAAATTGAAGCAGTAGGTACCGTTCAACGAAATGACATTTTGGATGTCAAGGAATACAACATTATGAAGGATGTTGACAGCAGCGTTCCAGTCATCAGATGTAGTAGTAGTAGTCATATTTGAAACAATCGATATGAAAAGACAAAATGGGGATAGTCGAAAATTTTACATCCGCACACCGCAAGATACCGGCGGAGATTGAAATTGATATCAAGTATGTTTCGATCATTAAACTTATATGCCATGGTGATGCGTACTGATATGATCAGGTGAGTCTCTTCCGGCGCAATGCACTGATCTCATATGTTTTCGATCATTAGACTTTCGATCACACTGCGAGTCAATGATATCATGTCATATGTGATGATGTGTTCAGGTGAGTTTTATCCAGCGCAATCATGATGTACACATCTCACTCAGATGTCTACTGCGCAACATACCACCAAACATCCCACTCAAATGTCTACTGGATCAGGTGAGTCGCATTCAGACATCCCACTGCAAGTTTAGTCTGAGATCCACGCGTTTAGTTTAAGATCCACGCGATTCTTGAGGGATACCTCGGTCCAGGACTTGCAAGACACTTTGACACGACCAACCCGGGGCCTCGGAGACCGTAAATTGGTCATTTATTTAGGTATGTTCCTTCCCCAACCCACCCCGAACAATAACTCACCCTTGCAGATTGTCTTAATAGTATATTTTCATGTACTGTATTCAGCTTGCGGCTTGCGCAATCAGATCACGATTTCCTTCTCATCAGATTGATTTAAACTAAGTCTAGGTTATAATTCAGTCTCCACTCTCTCCACTATCCTGGCGCCCTTTGTGCCCAGTCCCATGGACGCGCCTGTTTGCATTGGGTGCAGTAAGATATTTGCAGCCCAAAAATCTCTATCTGCACATGCCGCTCGCTGCTCACAAAACAAAGCATTGAAACTAGCAGATACAGCGCACCGCAGCAAGAAGAAACGCGGGTCGGAAAAGACTCACAGCAAGAAGTCCAAGAGAGCACGCAGTGAGCGTGCAGAGGTAATTCAGGTAGGGACAGATGCCGGAGAACAACTGGACTATGATGTTGAGAACACCGGCGGTTTCGATCAGGTGAGTCGTTATGACGAGTGTTCTATTAAAATAAAACTAACTACGCTAATTTAACAAGACCGAGGATACAGCAGGACCGTCAAATATCCCGCGTTTACCCTCACCCCCTCCCCCAGTCACCTCAAAGCGCTCTGGACGCACAGTGCGCATGCCACGGCGCTTCGTCGACTACCTTCCAGGGAGCGCTACCCACCTCGCTCATATGCCTCCAACCAACCGGCAGCAACGAGGACGTGATCCGCCTGAACAGGCGGATCAATCTGATCGCGATCAACCACCACCACCATCCCCAGGCCCTACTTCTGATCCAGAAGACACCGCCCCTGCCCTTATCCCATTCCAGACAGAACCCGACGCTATGGGACTTTACCGCGTATATCCAATGCGTCCGACTCTAGCCCCAGAAGCCAACGTGACTTTGCAGGGCGTAACTGATGCTCCCACATTAGATGGGGAACGTGTCACCCCGATCGCTCATCCAGGACTTCCTTCCCCCGAGATTTCCTCCGATCAGCTTTTCGAAGCGTTTACGAACCCTTCTGCGGGTATTCTGATGGCGTGGCAGTACACCGGAACAAACGAAAAGTCTGGTGCCGAGTGGGATCGTCTCGTTCATTTCCTCAAGGACCCTCTGTTCAGACTGGAAGACTTGAACGGCTTGAATCACACACGCGAACTCAAACTACTGGACGAGTACCTCAAGAATAAGTCTAACCCTTTTCAGGAAGAGTATGGATGGCGCCAATCTACCGTCAAGATTCGTTTACCAAAAGAGAAAGTGAAGTTCGCATCAGAAGCCGATGCCCCTGAGCTCGAGATTCCAGGCGTTCATCACCGCTGCCTTACCGATCTCATCACACACGTGTTCGAAAATGAGGTATCGAAGACATTCAATATGACGCCATTCCAACAATTTTGGAAAACCCCTGACAACCGCGATATCAAAGTTTTTGGCGAGTCTTATGCCTCCCCAGCTATGCTTGAAGCTTACACAGAAATCAACGCACTTCCACGCGCGCCTGGAGATGAGCTTGAGCGTGCCGTTGCTTCCGTTATGGTCTGGTCGGATGCCACGCACCTGGCTAACTTTGGTGACGCGTCTCTCTGGCCGTTTTACGTGTATTTCGGTAACCAGTCCAAGTACACGCGAGGAAAACCAACAGCTCGTGCATGTCATCATTTGGCATACATTCCTACAGTACATATTTTTTTTTTTTTTTTATTAAATCTTGCGCTTACTCGATCTCTCTCAGCTTCCAAAAAATTTACAAGATATCTACGTGGATATATTTGGTGAGGCGACAACGGCCGACGTACATACTCACCTCAAAAGGGAGTTAATGCACGCCATATGGGGTCTGATCTTGGATGGAAAGTTTATGGAGGCGTATGAGCACGGAATTGTGATCTGGTGCTCTGATGGGATCACACAGCGAGTTTTTCCTCGTTTTTTCTCTTATTCCGCTGATTATCCTGAAAAGTAAGTCCTTAACTGATGTACATATAAGGCGCGATGCATTGACACATTGTACAGAATTCTACTGGCGACTGAGTATTGTCAGCTGCATGCTGAGACAAGGAGAGTCCCTTGAATGGTTAAGCCTAGGTTCTGAGACAGCTAGTCTCGGCCACACTTGCAAAAGAAATCAACATGAAAACAAGTCTAAAACACGACAAAAAAAATCAATCACACCACGACGGCCTCCGATTATTTCCTCCAGTCGTCAGCGATACAGGCAGACTGTCCTTGTAACATTCACTTTTCTTCAACTGAGGGATGTCGCGTTGACAAGCTGTATGGGGTGCACCATGCACAAGTCCTGTTATCGGTGTGCGCGAAATTCGATGGTAGACAGTATGCTGATGCCAAGAATTCGAAGTTGGAATGGAGGGTGCTCATGTGCGTGAGTGGGATGCTCCAGGCTTGGTAGAGCGTGCATGTGGATGAGCCTTGTAAGCACTTCGTACTAGTAGCTGCTGATGCTGTTGAGGGCGGTGTGAGTGACTGACTTACTTTCGCGTGTGCCTTTAATTACCTGTGTCTTTCATCCTTGTGATCGTGCTCAGGTCACCACTGGAGATGAATACGCTCTGCTTGCGTTTACGGCCACGGGAATAGCCTGTCGATGTGGACGGTTGAATCTGCACAGAAGTGCGCGCGTTTTATATCTGTCTGTACCTTGAATCAGCCTTTGGACTCAGACATACGATAAAAATACTCACCGTGCATCTCCCCTCATAGCACCACTCATCCGGAGGACCCATATCCACAATCCCTTTGACACTCCACACAACAGCATAGTGTCTCTCATACGCAGCACGATCAACAAGGGGCGTTAACCGACATGCGGGAGGTGGCAAGACGTGCCAGTGTTTGGAAGTTCAAAAAAGGCGTGGCAGCATACGTGATGAAGTTTTGGTGGCGGTGAGGGGGCGTGTAGTATTTTTGATATGGATATTGATATGGGGTGGATGTGGGGGAGGGTATATGCGTGTGGCATTGGAGGAGGGATCGAGCATGAGGTCGTGCAGGGCGGATGCAATTGGGTCAGCTACTTCGTCGGCGCCAGAATTAGTGGTGTGGGGGTGGGCGAGGGGGCTTAAGTCAGTGTGAAAATTGGAGGGAGAGAGTGTGTATAATTGGGTGTTGTGATGAATCCGGCTTGCGAGTAAAGGACTATCGATACGAACGTTGATCTGGATCAGTGTCTTTCTCGAGTTCAGTAATCAAAATTAATTAAAAGCGAAGGAAGTCGAAATCAGCAGGCCTTTATCAATAATCATCTTCACTGCCTGCAGCCTGAACGTTTGAAGAACGTTAACGCCTGACCTTGAGTTCAACGTTGAACGCGACGTTCGTCTGCGTAACAAACAATGACAAATACAAATCAAAGTTGTTTCCTTATTCACCATCATCGCCTTCCACAAGGCGATCTCTATCGTGATGGCATGCGTTGAAATGACGAAATAGTCTTTATCTAGGCAAGGCAGAGACTGCGTTTTTTGTTCATTTCCACGGTGCTACAGTGTTTTTCTTCGCACTCACTCGCCCTCAGCAGAAGTCCGCACAATATGTTCTGTAATGGTCTTTGTCTGCCCCTCAATCTTCTCAACATATGACACCCCTCAAACACCAGTAAGGTACTTTCCTTGGACAGCTCTCACTTTTTCCGACTCTGAGCATGTTGTTTGCATTGCGATATCAATGACCAAGTATCGAATCTTCACTGACCTATAGATATCTTTATCCCAACTTCTTCCGCCTCTTCTTGTCTTGTCCCAAGATGAGCTTTAACATCACTCTGGACACTGTACCGTGGATATTTTGCCCACTTATAACGGGCATCCTTACTCAGTGCTCCCCTTCTCCCCATCCGGATGCTCAAGAGCCACTTCTCCACCTGCCGACACTATTTTTCGCTAACGAATTCATGCCCTGCGTTCGAACAGCTGTTGGGCACTATATCTTGGCGCCCACATATCCCGCTCATTCTGACGCTGGTGGATTAGGTAGTAAGTTGTTGTGCCATAGCACGCACACAAGCCCCACAACCCAACTTACCCAGCAACGTTCATCACCTGTCTACTCGCAGCTCCGACCTCTGTGAATCGTTTGTATTGAGGTATATAAGGACCCATCATGATCCTTTCGTCGGACCTAAAACATATCCATGGGCACTTTTTGCCTTATCTCGATTCGCATCTAATTCAGGTAAGAGGGTTTGGGATTTTATTGATGAGACTCTGCTGACTACGAACATTGTATTGTCAGTGCACTCTCCTTGCCAGTTCTTCAGGTCTGGGCCTTTGAGTCCCGCCAACTTCTGGCTTCATTCAATGTTTGGAATCCCATTACCATTGTCCTCTCACCCATCACTATGTGCGTATCCCATTATGACCCACCAGGAGGACCTATATCCACCGTCTCCACAGAAGTCCCACAGGATTTCATACGCCACATAATCATCGAGGTCGTCGTCGTCGGGATGCGGCAAGATGTGTCCACATTTGAAACGTTCCAGAAGGAGGCGTGACCTGGAGTTGTGGTGGCGGTGGTGAGTGTGCGTAGGGAGGGTGTGAGGAAATTGATGGGGGCAGAGGTGTGCGAGGGCATCTGGGTATTGCTAGCATTCGAGGAGGGAGGGAATGTGCGATGCTGTACAGGGTTTGTTGGATCTGTTACCTTGGCTCGGCGGAATATGTGGAGTAGTAGAGAGAGGGAGAGGGGTATATGTAGTCGGGCATTGGGCGTTGGGCGATGAATCCGGCTTGCGAGTGCCTGAGGCCGACCACCATCATAGCGAAAAATGTTGATCTGAATATGTCTTGTGGTCAGTTCGATGTAAAAACACTTGAAATTGAAAAAACAAAGGATTCCAGGTCGGTAGAAATGATAGTCTGTTGAATCTAAGGGAATTCTGGTTGAATCTTGAAATGCAGTTCAGCCGCTTTTTGGTGGTGCCGTGCTGCATGTCGACAAAGTGGAGAGGGAATGCACGCTTAGAATCTGGTTCGAATGTGATCAAATCAAAGTCCTCCTTTCGATAAAGTGTCGATGACAAAGGTAATAATCAAGACATTATACTTTCGCAAATCCGACATGCTTCTACGCGTTGCTCCATGCTTTAACTGGCAGTTTTGTTCGAGACACTGAAGTGAATACCAATACTGACAGCATCGATGGTAAGGGCTTCGGAGATCAAGGCTCTGGACAGATTATTCACGCACCTCGTCAATGGTGTGTCGAGTAGTTGTGGAAGCGGAAGGATGAGTGTATACTCGAGAACGTTTGAGAGGATGGCATGAGGAAATGTAATCACCATACAACGTTTAATACCGCCATGGCGCCCAAAGCGAAATCGAGTACATGATGACGGCCTTGTCTTACAACGAAGAAAGTGAATGCTAAGGGTTGATTACTACAGCATCTCAAACATTTCGGGCCATCTAGATATGCCACTCAAAAGCACACAGCAACATTGGAAGGTGGGAAATAGAAACGAGATTGGCGCTCTAGCACAGGAATTTCGTTCATGGCTGTGACAGGCTGAGAGTCAAAAGCAAGGAGAAGCAGATGTGAGAAGTAGCACATCTCGCAAGGACGACAGCTATACTCACGTTGTAGAATTCCTCCCTCTTTATCCCTGGGCCATTGCTTGCTTCTTGGTAACAATATATCTGAAGTTTCAGCACGGATGAACTGACGATCAGCCCAAATAGTGGAGAGGCAAAGTGCGTTCAAGCGCTCGAGTTAGGAATCTTCAACACCAGGCCAACAACGCACTAGGAGAGCTCGACGTGCCTTCAAACGCGTCCAGAGAATCCCTTTCGAGTACTTGACTACCCAACACTTTCGCCCGCCGAGACGCAGCCATGGCTTCCGCATCAACCAAGGCAGCTATTTCAAAATCAATTCTGAAACCGGTAACAACTTTGAAGGGTCATGGACAGTACATTAAATCCATATCCTACTTTCCTGATGGCCAGCGAATGGTCAGTGGATCTCGGGACAAGACCGCTCGGCAATGGGATCTGGTGGCGGGTAAGGAGATTAAGGAAGCACAGGGTGTTTGCGAGGGGCAGGTATATGCAGTGGCGGTATCAAGGGATGGTCGATGGGTTATCACTGCTGGTGGAGAGGACAATAGTCCGGAGCTGAAAGCCTATGAGGTTGAGACGGGGATCGTGAAAACATTTGAAGGCCACACACGGAGGATAATGTGCATTGATATCTCAGCGGATAGCAATCTGATGGCGAGCTGGTCAGATGATTGGACAGCGCGGATATGGAGCTTGCAAACCAGCACACTCCTGGCTGGTCCATTCAAGAGCATTGATTGGGTAGCCGCAGTTCGATTCTCGACAGATTCGAAGAAGCTCGCAATCAACTCAGCTACAGGGATGTGGCTTGAGGTCTGGGATGTCAAAACACAGAAATTGGATGTGAGGAAAGAGAAACCCGGTGGAATAGAACCAACATCTGCGCCAATGTTCTGGACAAACAAGAACAAAAATATTTTGGCTGCATTTAACTTCACGAGATTTGATGACTCCAAGACGATCAACGAGTTCGACGCATCGACACTGGAGACTGTCGGAACTCCCTTCGAAGGGCACACTGATCTAATTCGTGGTCTAACACTTTCATCCGATTACACTCTCCTTGCCAGCTCTTCACGTGACAACTCCATCAAGCTCTGGGCTTTTGAGTCCCGCCAACTCCTCGCTTCCTTCAACGTTCAGAATCCTAGGACGCTTATCCTCTCACCCGACTCGCGCAGGCTAGCTTATACGACATACACCCAAGATGATTACAATATCTACATATGCAACACTCCACCTGACATCCTTGCTCAGGCCCGTGTACGCATTCCTCACAAACATCTACTGTCTGTGTGCTAACCGTTCCCTTACAGACCAGTGCACGCAACAAGTCAACCCTTAGTGATGTACTAAAAGTATGCACTTCATTCGTTTGTTTATCACACTGCTCATCCATTACCATTATTGCAGTCTGATGCCACTCGTCGTCCTCCTGCCGTGCACAGCAAACCGCCAATATATATCACACCTATGTCGCAGAGACCGCCCACTATAAACCAACAATCATCCATTTTCCTTCGCCTTCACAGACTTCTTCGACTCCCTTCTCGCACGAATGCAGTCCCTCCTATTCGGAACGATCAACATCGTGGTCCTCTGGATGTATGTCTCTTTTCTTCTCTCTTTCGCGGTTGACTGGACACTCATGATGTAGTTCCCTGCTACGTCTCCTCTACCTCACCCTCTCTCGGAGCCCACCACAACTCAAGGACGTTCAGATATCAATTCCGGCGAGAACGTGAGTTTTGGATACTTGCCGTCACGTACTCTACTCACTGTTTTCAGTCTCGATCACTGCCAATCACCCAATCATCTGCAACCTCCAATACCCGCCCACACCATTTATCAACTTGGTGGCCCGTTCGTGTGAGACATGCGCAGCCGCCTATTGTTGATGTTCCTCTCGCGCAGGGTAAAGAGGTATGCTCAAATGGGTTTTCTCACTGTCTTCTAGTCTCACGCACTCATCTACAGCGCAATGCTTCAGCGGATGCTCCCCAAAAAAATGATGATATAGTACCCGATGAATACTTCGACCCGCCTTCACCGAACCCCGATTCACAACAACCAGCCGCAGCAGCACAGACCAAAGCTGGAGAGCATGGAGGCGACCGGTGTTGTTTCTGCTTCTAGCATTATTGCCGCTAACAATTTCTATATTGTATTTTCACTCTTCACATTCATTATTGCATCAACGTGACACGCTGTGTGTATTCGATTTAGGAACCCGGAATATGAACGAGACACATCCATCACGTTCTCATCGAGTCAAACACCGATGTATACCTCTGTACAATAAGAGCTTCTGCATTCAACAGTGATCATTCATTGAACGAGGCAGACTATAACGTCCGACCCTGTTGCAGACTCGCAAGTTTCGAGACCTGTAGGGTGATAGCGGTCAGCCTTACGGGCGTGTGTTGCTTTCCTTTTTGCGAGATACTCTTGATATATAGCACCATTCACAACGCCCGTTCTACAAACTAGCACATGGGAAACTGCACAAATCTGCGCGCATAAAATACGATGTTAAAATTGTGATGTGGGGAATGGAGTCAAACCAGCATCACCATTTTATCCAATGTCTACATGTACAGGCAACGTAGCATGAGCTTGGCCATTCCTCAATTGAGGGATTGCACGAAACCTTATCTCTGTTAGCAGTCTTGGCTACTGTGGATGCGAAACGTGAAAAGTGACTCGTTGTCATAGACTTGCGCAAATAGCATCACAAAAATTGCTGAAGTCAGTCATTACCCGATTTAGACTGCCTCGCGCCACAACAAACAACCAAACAATTACGTGTGACGTCAGCAACACATCAACATGATATTGGAACACCCTCGAGTATCTCAGGATGACGCACACCCCTTCACCACACTGCCATACTGACAATGAGTTGATAGTCCTTGTATCTACATGATACATATTAGACAACAATGTATTGACAGTATCCTAGAGATATGTAAATAAAAAAAAGTCAACTTCAAACATGTGCAGCGCCATGTGTAAGCTCGTTGGTACCGGTGTGCCGGGTAAGCTGTTTAATGAGCAGAGTCCAGAAGGGTCCAGAAATCGAGGAACACGACCAATGATTAAAATTAAGATCAAAGCGCGCCATAGCCTTCCTCGGCGAGAACATTGTCATCGAGTTCCTCGCCCTTATCAGCTACAACTCGATCCTCATCATCCGGATCATTCCAGTCATCCGGATCATCATCCTCATCATTCCATATATCCTCGACATCTTCTTCTGAATCATCCCCGATATCAATATCTGCCTCGTCGGCCTCTTGTGCTTCTTCCGCTCCGTGTCCTTCATGCTGAAGAAAATCGTTCCAGTCCCGCGTAGCCTTGTGACCGATTCCACCACCCCGGTATCTCATAAACATATCCTGATCAACAAATCTATTAGTCATTTAGTTAGAATTAAAATAGTGACAATAAATAAAATAAAATGAGTGCGCACATATTCAAATAGTAGAACCGGCTGTCAGAATTCAGATCATTGGGATCAATAGGATATGCAAACCCTGGAATTAAGTGCACCCCACGAATAACAGTGTCCGGGTCCAAAAATTTGTATCCATCAGGGCTGTCTTCGTCGAAGAACTCAAGGCGGTGGAGTCGTTTTGCGGCCCAACCTGCACGCGAACTATCCTGTCGGAACCAACGGACAAGTAGGAAGTCCATCCGTGTTGGGCGTGAGTATAGTCCATTGTCGTTCTGATGTTCTGCATTGATATGAAATATACCGATCACTCGGGCATACCAATAAGGGTGAGTCTTCTCCTCTTCGTGGGAGAGGACCATAATGTCGGCACGAGTGCGGGGATTGATCGTATCCTGTTCACGCCGCAAGTCATAGGTT
Organism: Suillus clintonianus; assembly: GCF_016758775.1. NCBI lineage: Eukaryota > Fungi > Basidiomycota > Agaricomycetes > Boletales > Suillaceae > Suillus > Suillus clintonianus. The sequence goes on from NW_024539404.1 coordinate 44,813, forward strand.
GAAATAGTTTGTTGTCGGTGATCAGGACTGATGCGCGATCGGCATCAGAGAAGTCGTGCTTAGTGATGTTCCGGCCCGGCTTCAAGCCCCGGGCCAGCCGAAGCCGGGCCTAAATAAGCAGAGCAGAGCCCAGGCCCAGGTCACGGCCTGCCCAAGGCTTGGGCCTGGGCTTCAATTTTGGAAAGCCTAAGCCGGTGGCTCAAGCCGCGGCTTGCTGCAACGCGGATCAGCAATGACAACTGCGTATCTCTGGATAGACTCGACTGTTACACCATAATGACTACATGACGAGAGGGACACTTTCCTCCTACATTGATTGGACACGTCCAAGGCGCATCTATTGCAATTTGCAAGGACTGTCTCTCGTGACAATCTCACCACTCACCCACTCCTCTCTTCTGGTTGTCACAACCCCTTAAACAACTTAATGCTAGGGCAGAGACTAGGACTCAAACAAAGGATATCGCAATAATAGAGATGAGATTGAGCAGGTACGTTTGGGCTGCTACACAATGTAGAGACGAAAGGTTTGAACTAAAGAACTACTGACTAGAAATGTCCTAACTATATACAACTATTCAAGAGGAGATACAAACTGAGTTCTAACTTACTAGCCAATCATAAAATAAGAAACGGAATCGTACGATGTGATAGTACTAGCAGTAACCCGTGGCTTTGCCACGGTGGACTATCGTCTGACTCAGAGTAAATGTAAAGGTGCACCGATAGATTCAAAACATGGCATAGCGAATACATGTATAGGTAAGTAGCAAATGTGAAATTAATGTGCAGTAACTGTGATTACACTCACATTCACCTTCAAAATTAGGTGCGAGCACGTTTGGATGGTGTACCGTCCTCAGAGCTAGTATCGTCACGGTCGAGTAAAGAGCGTTTGTTTGCTGGCGTGCGGTCGACTTGTGAGAAGCTGAATTTCAACTGCGATCGGCCTGGAGTCGGGGTTGTAGAAGTAGCGCCTTGCCATGTACAGTGTGTAAGAATGATTCAGCCTATAGCGAGAAGACGGAAAATTAGTACTCACCACGTGAACTTGAACCAGTCGATGCAACGACAGGACGGCCAAGGAATGTGATGTTATCCACCTCGACACAGAAGCGCTGAGTCTCATTTTTGTCGCCAACTTTGGTAGTCTTGCGGCCAACAATGAATCCCCCGATACTAACATATCTATTGGGTTGTACAATAAACCTCTTCCCTGACAGTGACTTCTTCCATCTAGCAGTGTCAGGGAAGGTACACTCGACCGGCATTAATGACCTGAAGTTGGTGCTCGATGGTTCCGGTTTAAGAGCAGCAACATACTGATGAGCGTCAATGTAGAATGACCGTGCAAGGTCGTCGACAGCGCTGACCGTGCCACAGATTTCGATGTAGGGGGTGAATGTGGGTTCAATGCCTTGGCCAGCAGGAATCAACTAAAATGCCAAGTAAATTTCAATGTCATCACGAATGAAACAGAGAAAGACGTGCCCTGATGATATCACCAACTAAATCGTAGTCCATTTCTTCCATTCCTGGAAGAAGTGAGAGGCGCGCTCCAGATTCCATTTTTGCCACCTGATGTAGAGCTCAGCCGACGGACCTAGCTATCAGTTATCGTAGAACTCACCCTTGCAACAACAAAGTAGAAACCAATTTCATCGAAAGCACGATTGGTCGAGTTGAAGAAGCGCAATGCTGCTAAAAGCGGTGGACAGGATTCACCAAGGTAAATCTGGGCATCAAATATAAGAGTCATGCCCTGTCCCTCAGCGACTCGTCCGTTCTCAAAAACAGCGACAGCGACAATAGTAGCGGAGCTAGCGCTAGAATTGGTCATGGTAGAGAAAGTAACTAAAAAAGAGGAAGATTTGAGCAAGCACACTGAGTCTGGATCACAGACCTTGCAGCATTTATACTCTTGAAACTTGGGAATGACGACGCCAAGGGTAGCGGAAAGACACAGAAAGTTCGCGAAGCTACCTACGACAGTGACGGAACTTGTCATCATGGTTGTTAAGGTTGCGCAGCGGAAGCGAGTAGTGACCGCCAGGGTTACCAGCAGAGATGCTGCCTATGATCATGCTAGGGATTAATCTCTGAGCAAAAACAAACATCACACAAAATGTTAGACACAGATATCATTATGAAAATGAGTGAACCAAGCAACTTCAACCCAGCATTATCATCTCACTGCAAATCTGACAAGTCCAACGTGCCAGTAGATTAGCAAGGTTGGAAATCGCTGACGGAATAATGAAACTAACCAAATTAAAACTTCTGGATACACAACGTTCAGTGTCTTCGAGGTTTCAGGTGGAAGGAGTACCTTGATATTGTGACCAGATGTAGCGCGTGAGAGGGCAACATAGAGTTGACCATGGCTAAAAACAGGTGTGCGCAAATCCAATCCGATGAACTTCACAGACTGCCCTTGTGCCTTGTTTATAGTCATTGCGAAAGCGAGCCGGACTGGGAATTGGCGTCGCTTTAGAATGAAATTGAGATCAGCAGTTTTTGAAGATGGAATGAGGGAAATGCGTGGGATGAAAGCTGTTTGTCCATTGTGATCACCACCCAGAATTTTGACTTCGAGCACTCGCTCTGACATGCGTAAGAGCACCATACGCGTGCCATTACACAGTCCCTGGTTTGGTGTGAGATTTCGAAGTAGGATAAGTGGACAACCGATCTTCAATGATAGTTCGCCTGCTGGCAAGCCAGATGCACAGAGTGTGCGCAAGAATTCGACAGGGTAATCATTGGCGTCATTTCCGTCTGAACCTTCTTCATGAACAACTTTGTCAGCGCTAAAGTATGTGTGCTCGTCTCCCACCATTTGGGCTAATATCTCCCTATTGATTCCATCAACGTCGCTATTGCGTGGTGCCAGTATAGTCCGATGTTGGAAATATTCTGCGGGAGGAGGGCCCTGTGAGTTATTTGAGATTCCACCATAGATATTGTTGATGAGTGTCCCAAGATCGTGTGTAACCATGCTTTCTGGCAGCATGACACTGCTATCTGCATCTGAGTTTCGTCCATGACCAATGTCAAGAACCCATTGTGCGAAGTTCTGGTTGTCTTGATCATTTTCGACACGCATATTTCGTGCAAGCCGGAGAATTTGTACATGTTTCCACAGAGGGGAGCGTTGAATTGTCGCTGCAATAATGTCCTCTTGAGATCCTAAATGGAAAGCAGTAAATTTAAATCAAATTGGTCGTTGCATTATCATATGTAGTACGAACCTTTTGGGATCACCGGAAGTGTCTGCAGAAAATCGCCACCAAACACAACTGTAATTCCGCCAAATGGAACATCATACTTGTTTCGAATATCACGACAGGACCTGTCTACAGCCTCTGGTGCATTTCGAGTCTGCATTGCAGCCTCATCCCAGATGATAAGGCTTGTCGCGCGAATAAGACCTGCCAACATCCCGTCCTTTGGAATATTGCAGAAAGAGTCTTCATGAAGACTGTCCACTGGAATCTTAAACATCGAGTGGGCTGTACGGCCACCCCTGAGGAGCAGCGCAGCAATGCCAGATGAGGCAACACAGAGCGCAATCAAGCCTGCAGCTCGCACATGATGACATAAAACCTTGTAAACAAAAGTTGTTCAGTTCCACCAGGGCCATTGAGGAAGAACACTTCACCCCGCTTGTGCTCGATAGATTTGGTGATGCGTGAAAAAGCTTCTCTCTGCTCAACATTCAGAAGAGGGACTTGCATGCGTTCCTGCTCGTGTTCTGCATGTCTGTCATATGCGAGCTGATCAGCAATCAGGCGGTTGTCAGCTCCGGCAGCCCAATTGCGACGTGGTACAGGCATATTGAAATTTTCTAATGAGGTGCCTGACTGTCTCAGAATATCATTGAGACAATAGAGGCCGTAATCGTAGACATCATCATCACTTGGATGGTCGTAGCGTAGGGTAGCAATGAGCCGATGTCGCAGGTCGTCGCAAATGTGTAGCCAAAATTGATCCCAAAGTGCTCTTGGGTCGGTGGGAGAGCAGAACAAAAGGAGAGTCACGAAAAGCTGGCGCAGTTGTGCTCCAGTCTGCATTACTGATGCCTCCTCTAGGCACTGTCTCCACTCTCCATCATCCTCCAGCAGGCCACGTGCGAGGCATGCATTGCGAAATGTTGGATATGTGGTGCCATTGAATGTTCGGAGGTCTTCAAAGGATGTTGGGCCCTTCACAACTGTCAGAAGAACACGCAAGTAGAAGCGTTCACCTGCTGTTGGGCTGACGTAGTACATCCGTCCCAATGCGAATCCTTTCTCTCGTGGTTTCCATGACTTCGTAGTAGCCTTCCATGTGAAGTGTTGTGGAAATTCTTGATATGTGTATTTTCGTGCTTCGACTTGTAGTGCCGGATCAGCATTTGCTTTGAAAAATGCTGTCAGTGTCGTTCGTTCGCCAGCTGCTCGTTCTAGAATTGCATCCGGGTCTTCGTTAGGATCAAAGGTCACCAAATGTTGTCCAGGCAAATGGACCTGCAGTCGCGTGATCGAAGGCGATTGTTCATGGATATGAAATTGGAAAATCCTCCATATTGATTCTGGAGCAGAAAGATATCTGCCGTCAATGAACCGACGAATCTCGTCACGGGAGTCGATGGACATTGAAGCACGGTCCTGTCCTTTGCATATATATTTATTGACATACTTGACTGAGCTAAAGGACACAGCACATTCAACATTTATGTGACAATCGAAGGCTGCCGACATAAATGGATTGAAAGGCACAATCCAGCGGTTATCGAGGTCATGTTGGCCCACCTTGAAGGTTCGTCCATCATCAGGTCGAAAGTATCGTGGATAGCCTTCATGGTTGATGGTAGTCTGAGCTTGGAATGGCTTTGGATAGCCCTTCATGCACTGACCATTGTCCATGCATGGAGAATTGGGATTGAGAGCACCACACGGTCCATGTACCATGCAGGCTTTGACAGTCTCGAAGAGTAGTGGATGTGCGTGGGGATCGGGCCATCTTGCCCAGATGGCGGTGTCAATGTCAGCTGGCGTCAAGAGCTTGTGCAGCTGATCGAGGAAAATCAACATGTGCATATGGGGGAGACCACGCTTTTGAAACTCGATCGTGTAAATGTAGGCAACGGTCCGCCCAAACACACCCTTCTTGTAGACATAATCCAGAATTGCCCGTTTTTTCATGTGAAAGACTCGTGCCACTAAGTCAGGGCGGTCCGCAGCTTTTTGACCTGGCAGGAGCTCACGCACGATCTCAGGCCACCTGGGGTTGCAGGTGACAGTCATGAATATATCAATTTTCTTGAAGTAGCGGGCCAGCGCAAGACCATCTTGATAACACTGATACATATAACGCGGGCCACCAGTGTATGACGACGGAAGTATGACACGCTGACCAAGGTCATGGAGGTTCAAGTCATGGTCACCAGCAGCTGCAACAGCATCCTCTAAACCACTGTAAAGTGATGCTCGCAGCTGAGGCTGATGTGTGCGAAGGTACATGAGCCGATTCTGCTCAGCACTCGCAAACATGTCAACAGTCCATTGCTGGAAAAGAGCACCACCTCGAAGTATGGTAGAAAACTCGCTTGGGCGTGGAAAGAGCCGGTATGCCGCATAACGAATCTGTGTAAGACGTCCGGGTGTCTCTTTACTTGGTTGGTGCATTTGTAGCTCGTAATGCCAGCCATCTTCTCCGTAAGGAAATAACAGAACATAATGCAAACATGCATATGAACGGTGCCCATCACTGATTCTCTGCAGTGGACCCTCGCGTCGGTGAAGGACAATGTCACGCGACCCTGTTGATTCAGCTTCATCTCCAGGAATAACTGCCGCAATCTCGTCAACAGTGGGTAGATTATACCGACGACGATCACGACTGGGGTCTGCAAGTAGGCGAATGGTGATGGGTGAATCATCGGGTTGATTGGCGAGGATCTCGTGTGCGTGTTGAAATATGGCGGCATATCGGTGGTTCTGAAGCAAGAGCGTCTGGAGCCGTTCCATGGTACGTCGGCAAAGATTTTCATTGCGTTGCATGCGCTCGTCAAGGGCTATTCGAGGATCATAGATATACAACTGAGCGTACACTGGATGCCGACCTTCAGATGGCATGATATGGCCAATACGGTGGCACAACTCCCCATGAATGCGAAACACATGAGGTCCCCTGCCCACATTGACGGCATGATCCACATCAACGCCTAAAGATGTGAATGCAAGGCCAGCATTGTACTGGCGAATATTTGACTGAAACCCAATAGCCTCGGGCGTTTGGCTCTCAAAAAGCTGCTGGAGGTAGGGTGGAGGGTGACGCAGCTGAGGCAACCGAACTTGATCCTGATCACAACAAATACCAAATAATGGTCTTGAATTCGATGATGAAGAGAGGCGCTCATCCATCCAGTGAAATGCTTGACAATGAGGACAGGCCACTGTCATGTGGCCCAGGTCATGACGTGAGTGTGGCTCTACATATGGACGTCGAGCAATAGGAACATTGACAGGAACCCTGCGCACAGCCAGATTCTCATTGTTTTGTGGTGGGGGTGGTGGATGAGGTCGAGCGAGGACATTTGCCGCAGGTGGAGGGTGCCGTTCAAACACCTCATGGCGATTATTATGAATTTGTCCATCTTCGCTTTGCTCTTCAGCATGTTCGTGCTCCGATTGTGAGCGGACGGGAATATCAACATCCATGGGTACTCCCGCAATCGGCTGGTCAGAATTCAGTACAGGTACCAGACGTGGTTCAGTGCGAGCATCAGAAACTGTGGGTGTCCCCACCCGGCAGCTGCGTTCCTGTTCTGCACGCTCACGTGCACGACGACGCTGTTGGCCAAGTGATCGCTTATTCACTGACTCGGCAGGAAGAGGGCGCATGAGTTCCTTTTCAGCCAATTCTCGTGCGCGACGGCGTTGCTGGCCAAGTGACCGCTTGTTTGCTGACTCAGGAGAAGAGTGCATGGACTCGTTTTGAGCTCGTTCACGTGCACGACGGCGCTGCTGAGCAAGCGAGCGTTTATTCATGTTGGCAGGGGGAGAAAGTACAGGTTCATGCTTAAGCTGATGTGTAGTGAAGGTGATTGACTGTGCATGTGCATTCTGTGCATCTCGCGACGAACCCTGCACAAAGTTAGGATAAACTTGGTGTCGTGTAGTGCGATTCTAAGATAAAGATGATGGTCAGCCCATGCACCGAGAGAATCAAGAGCTGCTTACCGGATCACTGATCTCGTTGGACGTAGCGCGTCGCTTGTGCGCCGGGGAGTCGGTAGTTTGTGGGTCTGTGCATGGGGTATTCTCGTCACGGTCCTCCCATGTCCGTTTGCTTCTATGACCTGTTTTCGAACTTGGTAGATTGTCAACAGCGGTGTTTGGCAGCCTGTTCAAGGTGTCACAGAGTGGCTGAGATATGCCTTGCTGCTGGATGGTAGTAAGAACAGAATAAGTAAAGAAATGAGTTGAATACCACGTTACCTGGAGAATGATATTCTCTTGCAAAGCATGTCGACTGGTGGCAGACGTGTCAGATAGAATATCTGTCGGAGAACTGGTGAAGCCTTGAGTCACTTCAGAAGACCACAGGTTAGCTGAAGGCAATCACATACCTCGCAGATCTGATATTAGCAGCACGTGTGTGCATCTGAGTCACTGAATCTGTATGTAGCGCTACGCTGTATGCCGAGCGCCAAAATCTGGTTGGCCAGCGAGTCAGGCACGTGATGAAAATTTAAAATTGAGCCAGCCAATGAGAATGTCTTTCGAGTTTGTCTGTCAAGTTTGTCTCTGGTGCACGTGACCGAGCGATTTTATTATAGAAGATGAAAAGGAACTATGATGTCATGAGAAGCGATGCTGCGGCTGTGAAGTTCTGGAAGGTTCTAGGAGAATCACATGATGTGAGAGCATCTAAGTCTGGAGTTGGGATTTCGGTTATCGTAGCGATAGGGTTAGGGTTAAGAGTTGGAACATATGTCGGGCATTTAGGAGTTAGCGCTGGGAATGGGCGCTTAATGTTGACAGTCGATAGGAAAGAATAATGGTTTGTATTTGGAACTCGTGACACTGGTCCATCTTCCCTGTTCCCCAGTCCCACACGAGAAACTCAGTCTTCTTCAACACGAAAGTATGCACCATACACGCCCAGACAGATATTAGCTACAACCGGTAGTACTGCCCAACCGCCAGTCTCAGTCTCTCCGCAGCACCAACCCTCCAAGATGGTGAGACAGAGGAGTGGGCTGAAATCTGGGGCGCCATTACAAAGGGCAAGGTGCGTGTATCCACAGATTGTGACAATTCAGCTCACGGGAAATGGTTTCATAGGTAGTGGTTACACTTTCTGGTCTGTGGGGACACTTATCCAGGTCTGTTTCCTCCATGTTCTTCGTTACTTAGCACCAGTTTGACCTAATACATACATCCAGCGAAAATGTGACCTTTAGCTCCTCCCATATGCAGTCCCAGCACACAGCACCTCCCTCCAATCCAAGTCCGTCCACCAAAGCCACCCCTACCCCCATGCTGCGCTCAAATCTGAGCTTACGTCGACTCTTGAAACGGCTGATGTCCCAGCGATGATTATAGACCGCGTACAATCGTTTGCATGCCCATTGCTTCCGTTCGTTAGAGGTCCTGCTGGGAAGAAGAAACTTCATGATATTGGCGCAAGCCTGAGTAAACATGTCTCTAGCAACATTGCAATGTCTGCATCCAAACTCCTATGTCAATCAATCCAGAATTTGTGGGTGAGTCCGCTTTCTATTCCCCGTAGCTCCTCAATGACACGAAATCAGTTTGCAGAAACAAAGTCAACTTCACCACCTCGTATCCTTCAACTTCACCACCTCGTACCCTTCAAATTGACGTCTCGCCCACACAAGCTCAAGCTTTCCTACCCACCCAAACAACATTCAAAGGGTTTTGGATGAGACACTTCGTGCACATTCATGCGTCCGTCGGCATCACCCATTGTCCAGTGATTTCAAAAAAAATTGTTTTCAATTCACATCATCATTTGTCGAATTTAGCGTGTGGGCCGCAGCTTGCTTGGGCCCAAGCCTCGGCTTTGGGCTGGCTTGGGCTCACGGCTCAGGCTTGAAATCTGGTGGGCCTAAGCCCTTCCAGGCCGAGCCTAAGCCGGGGCTTTGAGCCCAAGCCGGGCCGGAATGTCACTAGTCGTGCTCATCTCCATCGTATGTAATACCACGAATTCGAGCGAGCAAATGGTCCTTGAGACGTGGAATGAAGTCCTAAGAAATTAATGAGTATGGTTAAATTTATCAGAAAATAACTGCACCTCGACAGCAGGGTCATCTTGATGCTCACTTAACCAGACTGTAAGATCATCAGTTTCTCGAGCATATTTGGCTATTGAGTAGTGATTGGAGGGAGACATTCGGACATGCCGAGCTCTTGGGTTCTGTTGATGCGCTGCACGTGCAGCGATCACCTTCTCGACGAAATGTTCTAGAGCCTCCTGAGATGCAATGCTAGCGATCATCTGATTCTTCTTTTTGGATGTGCGGGGGTATCGACGCTTAGATCTGCAATGTTCTAGTTCTCCCTATGGTAGATTAGATATCAGATAACCCGATAAAAAAAAACTTACCGGCTGTGTGGAATAACTATCTGTAGTACCCATTCTCCGGATCGTATTAGGGTAATCAGCAAGCGCGTGGTATTTGTATGTATATAGATTCAGTTTCTTGACCTTGGTACTTACAACTGACTTTTCTTTTTGCGCTGACTGCCTTGTAGCAGGTTCCGCCAGTTGTTTTGATGCCAGAGCAGCCTGACGACTACTACGGGCGGCATGCTCCTGTGGTAGTTCGGTCGTCACATATTTCTTGCAAGTAGTGCGCGCGAACTTGCGGACTGATCGGGAAAGGACGATTGTTGCTGAGTCGAAAAAGGCAAGTGTGTCGTCAGTATGTAGACGTAGTTTAGCATATGCGTGCCAAGTCGCAAGATCAAACAGGAGATCGAGGATGATTCTGTTGTGTTTGCCGGGGAGAAGTCCTTCAAAGACCGGAATAGTGCACTGATATTAATAGTTTAACATTGATCGCATCATTGATCACATCATTGATCACATCAATGATGCGATCCATGATGCGATCAAATGTAGTTAATATGAATCTTACCTGAAGAAGGTCTTCGAAATCTCGGGCAGCAAGTCACTTCATGGCCGACACATTCGTGTGGAAGTGTCTTATTGTTCCTCGTCCAAAAGTGGGCACTCTGCGATACCTATTATAAGCATATGTGATTAGTTAACTGCGTGAAAATAATGATACCCATACCTCCAATTGAGTTCCTGGATAGCTGTCCCCCCGGCGGCAAAAAGAATACGCATGAGATGCGTAAAAATAGCCTTCCAGACTCTGAGCTCAAATTCATGTAGAAGATCAACAACAAACATCAAAAATAATTTGAAGGCGAAGTCAGCAAGGCGCTCAGAGAAGGTGTCTTTAAACAATATTAATTTAAAATGAAATGCTAGTGTTGATCGATCACTTACTCAAGTAGGAACAAGTGACTCCTCCTGCAAAAAGTTCTTGACGTACTGGCTGTTGATACCGGCACCTTTCTGAAATATATGGGCCCGAGCTTGCTCAACACGATCACGATGGGATGCGCTATCGATCCGTTGATTTGTCTTGCACCACTTCATATCAAGCTTTGTTCCCATCTTAGGAACATCAGCTTTCTTGATCAGGCAACAAGGACACGGACATTCGCCGAGAAATTTGATGCATGTGAGCAAGATTCTGTTTAATAATAGAATTAAGATCAGATACCGAGCAATAGATATGAAAACCTTACTTTTCAGGATAGTCTGCAGAATAACTAAAGAAACGAGGGAATACACGTCTTGTGATGCCATCTCCACATCGAATGACAACACCATACTTATATGTGTGCATAAACTTTTCATCAAGCAGAAGCGCCCAGATAGCTTGCATCAACTCGCGCTTACAATGAGTGTAGGTATCATTCGAAGAGGCCTCGCCAAATATACTGATGTAGATATCTTGAAAATTATCTGGAAGCTAAGATAATAATGTTAATGAGCAATTTCAAATAGTGATCTTCCGAGAAGCGACTTACAGTAGGAATATAGGCTACATGATGACATGCGGACACTGTTGGTTTGCCTCGTGCATATTTGGACTGATTCCCAAAAAGCAAATAGATGGGCCAGAGAGAAGCATCACCGAAACTTGCGAGATGAGTCGCATCTGACCACATCATGAGCGATGCAACAACACGCTTAAGATCGTCATCGGGATCACGAGGAAGTGAGTTGATCTCTTCGTGAGCTTCCAGGAATGCGGGGGAAGAATAGGCCTCGCCGTAAACATTGACAGTGTGCCCGTCTGACATGTTCCATAGCTGCTGGAAGGGCGTCATGTGGAAGGTGGATGCAACAGAATCCTTGAAGACGGAAGTGATGATGTTAGTGATGGAGCGGTGATAAACACCCGGGATCTCCATTTCCAGTGCTTCGTCTTCTGATCAATACTTCTCCTTTTCTTTCGGTAGGCAGATATTAACTGAGGAGCAGTGCCAGCCGTTTTCGATATGGAATGGATTTGACTTATCCTTAAGATAATCCCCGAGAAGCCTCTTCTCATGTACATCATCGTAATCTCGAGCGTCTTCCCTCCTGTAGTTGTCATCGTCGAGAAAAGTCCTACCGAGGTGTTTCATCTCAGCGCTGGACTTGGAGTTGATACCGGAGTACTGCCAGAAAAAGAGAAGCCCCGCAGTTGGGCTACTGAATGCAGAGAAGATATCATCGGGTTGGATATCCTGGGAGGGAAGTCCAGGAATGATGTGTGATCGATCAAAATCAGGGTCACCCTGCGTTTCGAAGGTAGGAGCATCAGCGATCGCATCAAGGCTTTGATCTCGGTGCGGGATCAGAGTGGAACGTTGCGCATATATGCGGAAAAGGCCCAACTCATCTGGTGCTGTCTGGTCTGGGATGAGTGCGTGAATATCAGCAGGGGGGGTTCCTCGTTCCTCATCAGGTGAGTTGGGAATGGGTGCTGAAGGAGATGGCGCGGCGGGCTGGCCACGTGCCTGACGCGAAGTAGGGGGCATATGTGCTAAGTGGGTTGCCGTCCCCGGGACATAATCCGTATACCGTGCTGGCATTCAAATTTGTCGACCGGAGCGCGCAGAGACAGTAGCAGATGTCTCGGGTCCCGCAACTTGAACACAAGAAGGTCCCACCACATTATTTTCAACCTATTGAGGATCAGTGCATGAACCTGAAAATACTATTATCTTACCTCATGATCAATGTCCGGCCATCTGTTGTCGACACCCATCTGCTCATCAGGATGAGGTGAGTTGTGAGTGGGAGGTGTCTGTTCTCGGGGTGTTGGCGACCGAGACTCTTCCCGACGTCTTCTCCGTTTGCGCTTCCTGCGCTTCTCCTTTTCAAGGCGGTGCTGACTTCTGTAGATATCAGTATCTAGAGATTTGTTAGCGGTGCATTGAGCTTCATGACTGCTCAAGCATTTCTGGGTAGCAAAGGATTTTGCGCAACCCAAACAACTAAGATCATCCATACAAGATGAACTCAAAGGACGGAGGGTGGTGGAGCTCAAGTTTGACTCGGACATGGACAGGGCGATGTAATATATATATTGCACAGCATAGATATCGATCTAGCTATGCAGTATAAATGTGGAGTACCTGAAAATACAAAGCTCTATGCAGGTAATTAGCATACTAGAATGCGGAAAGAAGAATATAGTGAACGCACCTGCTAACAATACTAATCCTCAGGGCACCTCCATACCGTAAACCTGCAACTCCAATACCTAAACTTGCCTCATGACCCTTATCACATCGCCGGAAGACAACTGCGTGCATCAAATCACCCTGCAAAGTCACAGAAAGTCCAAGAGCAGAAAACGGCATGCATCAAATTACCTTGATATAATGGATCCAGTCATGGGGCCAAGGTCTCTGAGGATGTTCTGCGAGGATCAGCATTCTGAGAATTGCTTGTTGAAGCACGATAGTAGCGGATATTGTATGTATTGGCAGAGGAAAACAGGACTTGTCATAAGTTTGTTGATCGAACATATTGATCACGTGATTAATAATCACATGCGGAAATTACTATCAAGTACGCAACTCTATCACATATCTTTATCTCATACCCCTACCATCATCCTCATGGCACATAAGAAGTGTTCCAGATCAGTCTCCGTCTCCTCTCAATCTTCCATATCATCCAATAGCAGAACTAGCTCACTGATTTCTTCCGAAGATTCCTTACACACCGACAAGGATGTTTCAAAATCAAAGTAAGTTTGATCCTATCTATTGCAACTATACCACTTATGAGTGATAGGAAATCGAAGAAATCTAAGGCGCACAAGGGAGATCCCCATGAGGAGTACCTGGCAGCTGCACGTGGCATTGCACATTGTGTCGACTTATTTTGCAAGGTCGACAAGCTCATCAAGATTGGTTGTCTACTTCAGCAAGAGGAGGCCGCGGAGAAGGGAGAGCTCGATGAATCTGAGGCCGATCAGGAAACCCGCAAAAAGAGACTCTCTGCTATGTAAGTTCAATCTGATCGAAAATTCTTGAACTAAATTTGTATTCAGGTCATTAAAGACGTGTGATCGATACACACGGAACTATCAGCAGCTACTCCACTTAGCTCCGAGCATCCAATCTCTTATTAACGATCGCACCAAAGCCTGGGAACTGAGCAAAGTGACTCATAAGGTGAGTATATGCTGCTTATATGCGCATATATCATTTACTTAGACTTATCATAGATGAATTCGGTCATCAGTGCGACACATTCAGACGATGCGGCTCGTTTGAAGTCGCAAATTGGACACTATGCGGCGCCAATTCCATCTGATGGTGGTTTAAAACCCGCTATCTACAATGGTAACCCCTCGCGATCACATTTGGGTGTGAACCACCCTGTATTAGCATCCTTTCTTTGTCCTGTTTCGCAGCTCACAGAATTCAAGCGGGATCCAGCTGAGTACGTATCATTTTATATAGCGTGTGCATACTGAGATTCGCATTTCGCAGGGGCCAGAAAAAACTTGCCAGCGGAGGAATCCTCATGACTGCCAACGACTTCCCCGCATTCCTCTGGTCTGGAAATCCCCCTGGATGTGACTATGATGACGAGGCTATGACTGAAGGCCTATTCCAGGGCTATCTTATCGAATGCGTAAGTTTTTCTCAAGTATGGCTATCAGTCTCACCAAGAACCTGTCGAGGTATTGCGTCATATATTTACAGGCCCATCAACTGCCTTAGGTCAAGATTTGCGGGCTACACACACTTGCAATGCCGCACTACATGATATGACAAATGTCGAAGCAGAGCATATCACTTACGCTTGTGTACAGGTAAGTCCTGTTTGATTCACAAACATTCTTTCTCACTTTTCAATTTGCAGGCACGTTTCGGAATCAGCGCACAGAATAAGTGGTCGGACATCGACGGCAAGTTCAAATACCCGGAGTTTTATTAGAACATTATCGACTTTATTCGTGATTGTGGAGATACCGACTGGGTGCAAGAACTAAAGAAGTGGTGGAATGTGTACGTGTATTTTTAACTCATTTGACTATCCTGACAATCTTGTTTCTGTAAGGACACTCTTCAAGAATGAGGATGGCAGAGAAGGCGGATCAGAAGGTGACGATCGTGGAAGGAGTTCCATGGGTTCCATGGATAGCCTGGTGAGAATGCGAGCACAGGTTGCGGTGTGCTCTACCACTGCTAAATCTTCTGCAGCCCCTGCGGTCCCTGTTCCTCCGCCGCCGCCTGCCCTTCCAACCACCACTCCTCCTCCAAGTTCTCCAGCTCTGACCTCTGCTGAACCTCCTATCCCTTCTCCGCTTCCGCCTGCCATTGCTCGTCGTCTATCAGCTGCAAAAATGGCCTCCAGTTCACGCAAGTCACCTGTGTTAAGCGAATTAACAGACGATGATGACGCACTCGATGACATCACCAATGGAACGTTGAAACGACCGCCAGCCGCCAAAACTCACTCAAAGAGCAAGGGTAAGGGTAAGCAAAAGCGCATCGAGGATTCAGAAGATGAGGAAGATCAGCGGCAAGCAAAACGTGCAAAGAGGCAAACACGCAGGAGGTAGACGGGTGAATATTTTTGTTGCATGGTACGTTCCTGTCGTCTTATTGGCCTAGTACTCATATCTTATTACAGGACTCCTTCACTTTTCCTTTCTACTCAGCATTCGTACTTTCACGCTTTCTCTATGGTTCTCTGTTCAAGTGTTTCGTTTTCTCTTCACGACGCATGCCTTACTTCCGGATCCCGCCCGATAGATGAGTGGACTCATTGCATTGACTCGCGTTTTGTACATTACAGCGTATTACAAGTTCTTGTTGCTTTGTATAGATTGATAATACATCACATTGCATGAATATATTGGAGTGATACACAATATCTGAACTATCTACGTGATGAACAATTTCTAAACTATCTACACGATGAACAAAGTCGCAAGCTGAAGTATGACGTAGACGCATATGTTGATCGAACTTCGCGTTCCCTAGGATGGCAATACATACTGAGCCCGGCAGCCGATATATCCGACGGTATTGATACCGCAGACATGACCATACATAGTCATGTCTGGGCTGAGTAATTTTTGTGATGAGATAGAGAAAGGGGTTGGCGAGGACAATGAGCTTGTGGCGGTTGGTCGTTGTGAGTGCTAATTTCGAGAGGAGACATTCGAAAATCTGACAGCTTCGCTGGTAATGGTGTCGTCATCGAAGGAAAGTCCTCAAGGTCACGTCTGCGTCGAATGTGCATGCATTCAGGAGTGGTCGACATGGTCCACCTTGGGCTCGAGTACCAATCCTGTGGACAGACTATAATCAACGCTGCGGACAATATTGTCTGGAGACTTACGGTCAAGAATATTGCCTGTTAATGAACGTAAAACCTACTATTTTTCCAATTCCTTCGTGCTCTCATACCCAACCTCATGCGTGAGACTCCGCTCTTGACTTGCCGCACTCCAGGTACGCAGTTCTTGTCTGGAGAAAGGCTCGGTGTCGCGCGCTCTCGAGTAACAAGAATGTCTTCATTGTGTCGTAAATGCCGTATATGGCGAGGAAAGCGATGCAAAATTTGAGTAGAAGTCTTCTGGGTGTGGGTGGCTGACGTTGTGAAGGTATCGGTCTTGCAAAGTGGTGTGGGCGTGGGTTCGGGTGTGCATGCCTGTAAGGTGGGATTTCGGATAGTCGACTTGAGCGAGGAATCGTCGATGGCAACATATCGTAGCGCATGAGACCAATTTACTGTCGTGTATGGTTGAATCTGGGATTAGTTCTCGAGACTTAAAGAGTGAAATAGATACTCACTGCATGCATGTCTTCCCTCGTGACACCACCATGCATATCCCCAATCCCTTCGGCTTTCCCCTATAGCAACTCAGCATCCTTACACCACACGATAAACGAGAGCGCTCCCATCGGCATGTGGAAGGCGACAAAACGCGTTAGTGTCTCAAAACATGGATCCTTCTAGCGACGGTCGATCAGTTCGGTGTAAAAAACATTCCTATATAATGTAAATCAACAAAACAAGAAAGAACGAACATTATAAACAATATATTGAGACTCAGACTATGTCTGTTTGATGTGGGACGGAGCGTACGAAGTTGTAGAGGCTGTTGAGCCAGAGAAACCTTGGGCTCAGAAGTAGTGGTAGAAGAATTGGGCGGTAGCTATAGAGTGGGAGAGGGTGCTGCTGGTAAATATTTGAATCGTTGTGGGAAATTGAGAGAGAAGGGTTGGGCGTTGGGTGGAGAATCGGGCTTGCGATCGTTAAGAGGAACGTTGACATTGGATCTGAATTATTTTGTTCGTCCAAGTTTAATATAGAAAACCATGTAGATGATGGAAATCGGGAAACACGTGTACAGGAAGGACAGTGGAAGCTATATTCTGTAGGTTTTGATCAAGATCAACGTTCAAATGCAACATGCACACTGCCGCCTGTGTCGGAAATTTCCTAATTGGGTTTCGTCGCCTTGTAACGTGTTGCAATGAATCAATGACAAGCCAAAGTCCCAATAGGTTGCAATAAAAGAGTGTGACGTTACATTTGTGTTACAATTCACGTTACAATATTGAGTTTGTGTCACAATCGTGGCTTCAATTAGGGTTTCAACCAAATCAGAAATATTGACCGTCGGCTGCAACTGTCCAAGCTGATTTTGCGGTACCTTGAAATCTAGATCCCAAGGCTTATCCGAATAATCTAACTGGGTCTCAAGAACGTTGGAACGCAAACAGGCACATTTCAATTCAATCCAAATATCATTGAGAGCAAGTAAATACAATTGTAACTAGCACCCATCCTCAACAAAACATATCAAATAATACGGTAATAGCGATCTGTAGGTGGCGGTCGTACTACTTTTTCCGGGATCGCTTTGGTCGGCTGGCCTGCTCGCCTGCTGGCCCACTAGACACAGGCGCCAGCATCCCCGCCTGCCTTCCTTGGCCCCGACGGCCAGAGGATGGAGCTGCTGCCACCACTGGTAGAATCTCCACGCCATTGGGTAATACTTCAGCAGCTGCGGGAGGAAATTCATGGACCGCAGTGACTGCAACAGCAGCTGCACCCTGGACCACACCTGCAGATGCCACAGTTGGGGTCGGTTGAGCAGGCAGGAGGATTGTAGGATTGGGATCTGGGGCGGTGGTAGTTTTTGCAGGGCCAAGCACTGGGATGGCCGGTGCAGCAGGAACAATGACCGGTACTGCAGGTCCAGGAGTAAGGGCTGACGCAGATGCTGCCGGAATGACTATGGGTGAAATGGGGGTGACTGGTCTAGGAATATCGGAGGTGTTGTCAGTAGTCGTTCCAGGAATGTTGTCGGTAGTCGGTCCAGGAAAGTCAGATTCCTTGCACCCTGCATTTGCGATGGCCAAACACATCAGATCAGAGGTAAAATCTTCACCTTCAGCGTCAGACGTCGCAACATTGGAAGTCGAAGATGATTGCCACACGTAGGCGTCGATCTTTTTGCGGATCAAGCAAATGCGAGGTTGATCCCAAAGGGAGACCCACAGCTGCTTGTAGGCCGTAAACATGGCAGCATATGGTAGCCGAGACTTTGCGCCAACTCCAGCTTTTGCGAATGAAGTATCAGGAGAAAGGATGAATATCAACTAAAGAATAATAGTTAGATGCTGGTTCAGACGATCAATCATAGCAGAAATAGAACTCACTGCGACCCAACCCCATGCAAGAAGACCGGGAGTACAGGACGTTGTGCCCCATTTTCGAGCATTGCACTTAGCACGCGGCCACCCAGAAATGTCCAGTGAATTCTTTCCGAACATCACGATCCTAATTGCCTATGTAGATCAATTAGCACAAGAATAGATTCTTCAGAGAGTGAAAAAAATTACCTTTGCGAGCGGTTCCCAATTACCAAAAACCGTGGACATCGTGGGGTCCATCTCTCGGTTTGTAAAAAGGATGGGCGGAAATTTTGACGGAGAGGAGCGAGCACCAGTGGTACCTGGTCCGAGCATCTTCTGGATTTCAGGAATGGTATCCCGCTTCATGAAACACAGGTCAAAGTAGGATGAATCCAGACCAAAAATACGCCCTGCCATCAAGCGTAGTTTGCCGATCTCACTCGAGCGCCCGCCTTGGAGATGCTGCTCTAGCTGCAATACATATCAATCAGTGCTTGGTCACACAATGAAATATATAAACTAACATACCAATGATTGAAAATGAGAGGTAGGTACGAAACGATGGAGGTGATCCGGTAGAAGTGAATACACCTCTGTCACAAGACAAAGCTCTTCGGCACTCTTGCTTGCGTAGCGACTAGCAGATATGATCATGGGCGGAGGGTTTGGCACGAGCAATCTGAGAACACGGTGCTCGGGTGGGAACATCTCAGCAATGACACCATATTTGTGAGCAAAGGTTGAGAGTTCAACGTCGTAAGCCTTCAGCTCGTCGGGAACTTGCGCACTCGAACGTCGACGTTGATTGGATGCCAAGATTTTGTTCTTCTCGCCCAGAGTCCTATTGTTATTTTTAAGTGACTGGTTTTCTAGTTGCAGACTTCGAATGATCTAACAGAAATGCACAAAATTAGAGTCACCAAATGTGAGCGAAGCAAGGCATAAACATTACCTCCATGTCTCCACCCTGCACAGAAGCCGATGACTGAGTGGTGGTTGACGAGATCCCTGCCACCGGTGCATTGTCCAAATCAGATATGTCATTGTAGTCTAACTCGGACTCCGAGTCATCATGTGCAATGGGACGTTGAGGCATCACAAGAACTGGTACAGTCAAGTACAACACAGTACGGAAAGTAATGACGGACAGACCCACCATTTATAGTCGAAAATATTTGCTGCGCAACTTGGACCGAACAACATGATGAAAGAAAACACGAGGGAAATTACATCGTGCATAGCCTTGAAATTGAAATCAGCATGCAGGTGAATGATAATATGACACGAGGCAACTTACATTTGTGGCACTATCTAGTGCTGATGGCCAAGAAGTATTGGAGAGCCGGCATGCACCATTGGGACCGATGACTGTTATTACACAACAGTCTAATAAGCGCTGTAATATTTAAAACTGAAAGATTCTGAATCAGATGTCGTGCTATTGGTTCAACATGTTTTGACCTAGAAGACTAATGATGCAGACTCACCTGCATTTGCTTGACATGATAATAAATATGCTTGGATTGTGGTCCCAATTGGTTTGAGATTAAGATTCAGAAGTTGCAATATTGAACGTTGAACTCAACCAGTGGACTTAGTGAGAAAACACGATTAAATGCTGACATAATCATGTTAACAATGCACCTTTGGTGGCAAGTAGGTATGAATGATTCAGAAGATGAAGATTAGCTTTGGTAGGACGTAATTAATATTGTAGTAGGATGATTCAGATGCACAGTCTCGAAATAAAGCCAGGCCAAGTAATGATGCTGCACGGTATAGATAGTCTTGGTATTAGTATTAATAGTCTGTAGCCGGTCCAGGTGATTCAGAAGCGACATTGAACAGAGGTAGGTTCGTGTTTTGGAATACCTGGCGATGAAGGTGCCGGTACAATATGTCAGTACAATCCTCCATACCTGGGGGCAATGCCATTCAAAATGGTGAGGAAGGGGGGTTCATTTAAATCAAAGGAAGCTCACCATGTGGTAACCAATGGTGTCGCTATCACCAAACAGCGGGCGAAGCGATGGCCCGAAGATCCCCGAGCAGTGGGAAAGCGTCAATGCTCTGTCGATGCTGCCGAGTGCATGTGGGGGTACCGGAGAACCAGAGGGGGGATACCTGGGGTGAGGATTGTCACGCTCCTCGAATCGGTCTCGGCTGTTATGGACTTGTGCTTACTCTCTAACTTCTATGTCTTCCTCCTTCATGCCAGCTGAAGACGCACTGCGGTGGTCAGCAGCAGCATCAGCTGCTTCTCTCAACTCTGCGTCTACATCCGCATCACCTTTGCCGTCTGCGTCTGGATCTGTGTTGGGGTCGGAGTGGGGAGAAGGAAGGTGTTGTGCTGAAAGGTGTGTGTCAACTAGGGAGTGATAAAATGGAGGATGTTTCACCCACCAGATGACACCACACCCTGTCGTCTTCGTCCAGGATCTTCATCGTCAGTAGTCTAAGTCTGTAGGGTAGCGATTACAGGCGGAGAGGGAGGGTCACGGTTCCGATCTGACTCGAGACATACTAGTTTGGATTAATACAGATAGCACGAAATGATGAACAACGATGAATCGCATGGACACAAAAAAAAGAAAAAGAAACAAAAGAGCACGAAAACAACAGTTGCAGACAGCAAGATGAGCATGGGATGAAAACATATGATTGGAGCGTGGGGTGATCCGATTCGATGATTTGCATTAGATGATAGAAAGAGATTTGAGATTCGACTGGACGATAATCAATAGTGAGAGTCGCCGTAGATCCAAGACGAGGAATAACAAGACAGAGAACCAGGACGCCAGTCAAGGAAGTGCAAGCCATGTGAATGCGAAGGAAAATATCTTGCATTCATCTTTGGTGGTGGGAGGAATAGCGGGTGGAGGTGCTGGTGCGATGGCAGGGACGAAGGCGTTAGGAGGTCCAGGTGTTGGTGGGGAGCCATTGTGAGCTGGTGCTATGTCATCAACTCGAGATCTGTTCATTAAAAAATGCACGCACTGATATTTGCGCTTGACCCTGGTTTCCCCTTCTTTTGGGGGGCGCCCATGACGGGAGGGGCAAAAATGTGGGTTTGATAGGTCCTGAGCTCGCCAGGTTGATCCAATGGACCCACTGGGATACCCCTGGACTAGTGGGCAGCCAACACGGCACGGGGAGACTGTGGCTGTTGGTCACGGGCATTGAGAGCGCTCCTTTCATCAGTGGCAGCGTCAAGGAGGAGGTCCTCGATGTCCTGTGAAGTAGCACGGACACTAGATCGGCTGCTGGATCAGGAGTGAGATTTATGAGTAGGGCGAATGCTAAGGTGATGGTTATGGTGTTGAATTTGAGGAAGTTGTTGGGGGAGGGGGTCGATATCAGGAATGCGACCGCGTGATGTAGCCTGGAGAATGTGAGGAGATAAAAAGGTAGTATGAGAGGGAACTTACGGAGAGTGGAGGCCTGTGGTCATATTCACCACGGTCATTGCGAGGTTGTTTGGAAGGTGGCTGGAGGGGTGCAATGAGATAAGATGTGTCATTGAAGCTGCCTGAGCGAGGACGGACACCACGAGTGGAGGGGGGAGCGGGGAGGGCTGGAGGGAGAGCACCAGAACTGAGGGATGAAGTGTAGTGATGGTGAGATTGATTGTATAAACGTGGGGGTTCTACAGTGATACTAGGATTCGCAGAGTAGGGGCTGTGATAGTGCTGGATTTGATTTGGGATGGGTGTCAAGACGAGATGGCCACCTGGATCTCTAAGGAATTCGATTGCGGCGAGATATTTGCTGAGTTCGTCGTAAGATTCGAGAACAACGCGCCTGCGTGCTTCTGCCTCGTCTCTCTGTCTATCAGCATGGGCTACACGTGCCTCTTCTTCGATGACACGACGAGCCTCGCCTGAGAGGGGAGCACCGTTGACTGTTGCAGCCTGAAATTCAGCTAGTAGACGCTCTAACTTTTCGAGGTGTTTCTTCGTGTTGCCTAGGGCTATACGAGCCTCGCCTGAGAGGGGAGCACTGTTGACGGTCACCATTCGAGCATCCAGAACATTGTGCCAATGATCAAAGGTGGCGCGAGAAACAGAGGAATAAATGTTGTGGCGAGACCTGAGTCCGAATTGGATATTTTGAGCATGCGGCGGATGACACGGGGAACTGCGATCACAACGGGGAAGGTGAGCAGGAGTGAAGCAATTGGTGGGGTTGATGATGACTCGGACACATAAAAAGCGATGACTGAGGGAACGATGGATGAGATAAAGATGAGCGAAATGTATATGGATTCAGAGATAAGGGAGGAAGTAAGAATCCTGGACCAATCACTGGCTGCAGATGTCCTGCATTCGAAGGAACATATCAGTGTCAATAGTGTCAACGACTAGAAACTCGCCAGGTCTGCTGGCATCCTCTACTATCAAACAACCCCGAATAATCGAGTGAACTGAAAAAAACTCTGCGGAAGCCCTAGGCTTTGTCTTAACGCGCCAAAACTGAAAGTCTTTGTCCTTTTGAGGACGAACGCCGACCGGTCGATCATACGGGAGAACAAGCGTGACAGGATATTGAACATCCCCTACTGTGCATGTGAAAATCAACATTAGTTTGCCAAAGATGATGCCAGTGTCGGTCTGCAAGATGACGCAATTGTATTGCGGTGAGCCATGGAACATCAGAGTGCATCGAAGGTAGTCCGTGGACACTCGCCAGTCGACAAGTGACTCGAAATTGACTCTAAGGAATTGATGTTCCACGATCTAATTCAAAAGGACTCAGATATTATGTTATTTCGGAGCGTTGAACATCATCAACTCACCATGTCGCTCGCAACGAGTTGAATCCATCGTCCACCTGGAAACGGTATGCCGTTGGCAGCAAACGCATGGTTCAGAAAGTCGTTTAGCTTGATTCGAAATCTATCAAACACTGGATTACCCGGACTACCTGCCTCGATGAGTGTGAATGACATTGCCGCCCGCTTTGAACCGAGAGTGAAATGTTGGGCATCAGTAGGTTCCGTCGAGTCAACATCAATGTCATCTGAGTTGTCGGTCTCCTGGAGTGTAGTATCGGGTGATTCGGGTCGGTCTACGCTGATATTCTGAGTGTCGAGGTGATCCAACTTGTTGCGGATGTATTCCGCAATCAAGCTGTCATGATTGTATCGGAGGATCTTAAAAAAATTCATTGTTAGTCATATATATGCGAACTCAGATTCAGAAGTCACTCACCTGTTCAGCGAAGTTCTTGAAATTCGTGCGATCTTGATAGGCATCTTTCAATGGGCCGTGCATTTTTTCGTTCGGCTTGGTGCTGTAGTTTCGAGAAAACACCTTTCGCCTCAATGTCGTCAAAGAGATGGGCCGAAAGGTGTTTCTTGGGGAATTCCAGGACTTCTCGGACATCTCTGCCGTGTCCTCGATGTATTTCTGACCAAACAATTGATTTCAATGCAATGAATTAGAATTGAACTAAAAATACGTACATCCATCAATCCAGTGAATTTTGACAACGCTTCCCGGCCATTATTGATGGTATCTTCAGTATGAACCTCTAACGAAGCATACATATTGAACTCCGTGTAGCTTCGGATACAGCGGAGCATGAGATATGCCTCTGGATCTGTATCGCAGTCAAATACATTATGTGCCGCAAATACAATAAGCTAAAACAATGTGAATGACATGTTAAAATGAATGATCTAGACTCACCTTAGAGATGTCTTCATATTTCGTTCCATCGGAAAATGATACTGAAACAACCTGATCGAAGTGATTCAGGTTTCGCCAACGCGGAATGATTGAAAGCTGACAATATAAATTAAAACCTATTAATACATAAGTACAGCGGGAAAATGACTCACAAGGTGTCAATCTGGACAGCGGCCTGTCGACCCAAACGTTCAACCCATTTCTGCAGTTCGGGCCACGTGTGATCACTGAACAATCCCTCGTCGTTGAAGTGGAGCTTGTCGTGCGATAGAGCCCTGTGAACGTCGGTGTGCTCCAGAATGCCGAATGAACTCTGAAAACGAAACAATAATATTAGACTGAGTAAGATAAAGATAAGGATAAGAGCGAGACTCACGTCGACATCGCGGAGGCTCTGGGAACTCAAGATCTGTTCTCTTGCCTCCAATGTAGAAGATTCTCGCGCTCGAGCAAGCAATGCCTTAGTTCCTGTGCATGTGCGGAGAGGAAATACCTTGAGAGTGTTTGAAAGTTCGTCGCGAGGCACTAGACAGACGGGACAAGGAAATTTGCCCATTAAACCCACGAATCAATGCCATTACAGCCCTACAACAGTGAACACATTTAGATGTCAGAGATATATAATAGTTACTGGAACTAGAATACACGTACTGTTCTTCATAATCTGCAGATAGTATTAGTACAATTGAATAGAAGGCGCGAATAACTTGTCCCAGCATTTGATGGCGGAACCAAACCGATAGCGGTCCCAGACATTCGAGAATCTTCAGAAACGAGGCGTGCCACACTGCGTTCTTGAAGTTGACGAAAGCAGGTTTTCCAGAATGCTGCTTGTCTTCCTTTACCTGTCCTGAGTGTTAATAATGAAATCATCAGTAGTTATAAGGAAGAGTAGAGCGAACGATAGGCAGCCAACCAACAACGCGCCCTCCACCCAAGCCTTCTCCATTGCGAATCGTAATAGGAAGATTAGCACAGCGAGCGACTACGGGGTAACCTTTCGCGCGACCGAATGACGACAATTTTGCTTTGTCGGCATACAAAATGAATGCAAGAGGTTTTGCGTCTGGTGGGATTTTGGACTATATTGATATTCTGAATCAGTCATGGTATA
>NW_024539405.1:0-69427 GCF_016758775.1 Suillus clintonianus
CTGCTATGACCAACTAGCGCAAGACAATACAACTCGTTCATAGATCTGGAGGAGGGTTATTCAAAGTACCGGACGACTATGACACGTCACTGGGAAGGTTTTATCAAGTCCAGCGAGCAACTTCAAGATGATCTGAAGAAGGCCCTCCAGAAACACGACCGTAGTTGTTCTTCGAAGACGTTTCCGAAATCAATACTTCCCTCGAACTCCAGGTTCTCGAAGCCTTAGATACTATCTTGATGACGGTCATGGACATGTACTGTAACCACGCGTACCTTGCCAGTGAGGAATCCCCTGTTGTCCAACTACTGCTGTCTGTGAATCGAAGTTGTTTGTGTGGCAGACTACATATGCAAAGCAGGCGCTGCATTTTAGTGCTCAGGGGACTTTGGATTGATTAGGGAAGCCAATCAAAAACGTTCAAATTGTCCTTGGTGAAGCGCTCACATAGTTTATGCATTTCACAAATTCACTCTTGCCGGAATTATGTACAAACTTTTAAAGTCACTTACGGGAACCCCGGGTGCACTGTCAGAGTTACATTGACAGTGAACTTGGAATTTAACACGACTCTTCAGCAAAGGAGATTCGACTAAACGACGAAGAATATTTGATGGCATCGATTTTTGGAAGGTTACGCGCATGCGTAGCCTTACCCCGGATCCGGTGTGTATCAACATGTGGCACTCGCAGCGACACAAAGTCCCGGATCCTTTTCAGTGCCAATCATCTTCTGCGATCATCCCAAATTCTATCAACAAGATATTGTTCAACATCTGTCATTATGACCGACCTTACGAACAACCCTGCCGACTCGGGTGACTTCCGTCTTCCCCTAGACGTTAAACCAACCCATTATGACTTGACTATCAAGACTGACCTAGAAAACTCAATATTCGAGGGTGTGGTCAAGATCAAGTATGTCCACGCACACTGTCCTTCAAGCATCTTTGACCAATTTCATCAGCCTCGATGTCAAGAAGGAAACTTCTACTATCGTCTTCAACTCAGCCGATCTTAAGTTGAATGACGCGTCATTATATTCCGATGACCTCAAGATCAAGCAAGTCGATCCTTCTCCGTCTCTCGACGACAAAGCGGAACGCTGCGTACTTTCTTTTCCGACCCCTCTGCCTGCCGGCTCAAAGGCAACACTGTCCATTGCCTTCTCTGGGGAACTGACCGGGGCTATGATGGGGTATTACAAGAGCTCGTTTGAGCACGATGGAACCAAGAAGTACTACTCATTGACTCAGTTTGAAGTGTGTTTTCGATCCCACTCATTGTACACGCGTTTATGAATTGTTGCTAGCCCACCGCTGCCAGGCGTGCCTTCCCGTGTTGGGATGAACCTCTTCTCAAGGCGACCTTTGCGGTTACTATGATATCACGCGCTGACACGGTCAATCTGGGCAACATGTCTGTTGCATCGGAGGAAATCTACGAACCCCAAACGACCAAAGTAGACGATCCTTCTTTGGAGGCGCTCTTTTCGGCATTGACAACTCAAGACAGCCCCGAAGCGCAATGGAAGATTTCCAAGTTTCAGACTACACCACCCGTAAGTTAACGTCATTTTGGTAGTTTCTCTTAAACTAACAATTAGTCTACAGATGTCCACTTATCTGGTTGCATTTGCCAATGGATGTTTCGCGTACCTGGAAAGCTCTTATAAGAGTCCTTTGAGTGGGAAGATCCGTCCCTTGCGCATCTACTGTAGGGACCCGTCCTTACAGAATTCCGAGTGCATGAGCTGAAGTAATCTGGGCAGCTACTCCTGATGTAATTCACCAGGCCCAGTATGCCCTCGACATCAAAGCAAAAGTCCTCCCCATCTACGAGGAAATTTTTGACATCGAATATCCCCTCCCAAAGCTGGATACTCTGGTGGTAAGTGTCATTTGAAGAACCTCCTTTGTATACCACTGATGTGGCTTGGCGGTCTGAAGGCCCATGATTTTGACGCAGGTGCTATGGAGAACTGGGTATGAGTTGTCGATTTTCGTGCGCTTTAGTACTCAATTCTAGCAGGGCCTCATCACTGGACGTACCAGCGCCTTCCTCCTTGACCCCAAGAAGGCAGACGTGGCTGCAAAGAAACGAGTGACTGTGTTTCAGTCTCATGAAGTCGCTCATATGTGGTAAGTCCATCCCTGTTCTTCAAGGGATAGGTTGCGGAAACTCCCTTTCAGGTTTGGTGATATCACAACCATGGAATGGTGGGATTATCTATACTTGAATGAAGGTCAGTCTCATGCGACGAGTTTTGGTAACGTTGTTGAAGTGCATCTTAGGATTTGCAACCCTGGTAAGTTTAGTAGATTTAGACTTGTAGATTATGTACTCAGATTACCCGCTCCAAGATGGGTGAAGTCATCGTTGTTGGTATGTCTTGTATTCATGTACACTCACTGAACTCACTGACACTACTTCAGATCGGTAAGGCGACATACCCCACTCTCAGCATAATCATAACGCTTTTTACCAGTGTGTACCCGGAATGGAAGGTCGACAGCTCGTTTATATCCGAGCATTTGAACGATGCGCTGGATCTTGATGCAAAACTATCTTCTCATCCGATCGAAGTGCATTGTCCCGATGCCAACCAGATCAACCAGGTATGACCAGATCACCATATCACATAGAGCGTGACCATCTCATGCCAGTGATAATAAGATTTTCGACTCCCTTTCTTATGCCAAAGCAGGCTCTGGTAAGGCATCTAATTTATCTATTCGCCACCTTATCTCACGAGCGACGCTTATAAGTTCTGCGCATGTTGTCCAACTTTGTCGGCGAGGAGCGCTTTCTAAAGGGCGTTTCCATCTACCTCAAAAAGCATCTATATGGGAACACTGTCACCAAGGACCTGTGGCAAGGCATCTCGGAGTCCACTGGGATAGATGTGCCGAAGATCATGGAAAATTGGATTTCGAAGGCAAGCATGACAGTTCGGCCCACTAACTCCATTCTTACATATCTTCCATCAGATCGGCTTCCCTGTCCTCACTGTCACTGAGAACGGCAATGGTATTCACGTCCGCCAGGATCGCTTCCTGGAATCGGGGCCTGCAGAAGACAGGGACAATCAGACGATCTGGACCGTCCCTTTGGCCCTGCTGACAACTGCTGGTGATAACGTCAACATTGATAAGTCTGTCGTCCTTGACACTAGGGAGAAGACACTCGCCATTGACACCTCGAAGCCTTTCAAGCTCAACGCGGGGACTTATGGTGTCTGTAAGTCGAATTTTTTTTTGCTGATAGTATTTGATTTCATAGATATTTACAGGCCGCGTGTTGTACTCTGATGAAAGGTTCGCGGCGATCGCTAAGGAGGCTGCTAAGGGTGATGCTGTGTTCTCACTGAATGACCGCATTGGCCTTGTGCATGATATCATGGCATTATCCAAGGCTGGATTTTGTAAAGTTAGCAGTGCGCTGAACATCGTCGATATTTTACACGATGAAAAGGAGTGTGAGTGTTCTACACTTGAATTGGGTCCGAACTTGATGAACTTGATGAACTTATTATGCAACGCTCTAGTCCTTGTGTGGGACAGTATTGCTCGGAATATCACCACTCTTGTGTCAACTTGGTGGGAGCACGAGACTATTGTCAATGATCTAGATGCTTTCCGTCGTGTGGGTTCATCATTGCAAATATCTGTTTTGGAGTGCTGACACAGTGTGTACTTATAGGCATTGTTTGCGCCCATTGTCAAACGCCTAGGCTATGAATACTCCCCTTCTGAGTCCGTGGACATCTCTCAACTACGCACCCGCGCTGTTGGACAGGCGGCTGTCGCTGGGGACTCTGCGTATGTGTCTATTGAATGACGATCTGGGCGCAACCTGATGAATTTGCAGTGTGGTGGAGGAGCTCAAGACCCGGTTTGCGGAATACATGAGAACGCAGGATGATTCGAGGATACCTGCTGATCTGTTTAGGACGACTATCCTTACTGTGAGTGAGTTGTTGTGTGACGCTGTGTTGATGCTGAGTATTATCTGCAGGCTGTGAAGCACGGAGGTCGTGAAGAGTATGAGTTTGCCAAGGCATTATACGAGAACCCAACTACGGCTCCATCGAAGAGCATCTCCGCTGTGTAAGTCGGATCTTGTTTGTGAAGGGCGTTTGTTTTTAATACTTTTGTCAGAATGGCGATGTGCGCCAGCCAGGACGAGGCCTGCATCAAGGACACATACACATACATCCTCTCAAAAGCGCGGACCCAAGACATCGTATATTTCATCAACGGCTTTCAGACGAACTACCGCACAAGACGCAGCTGTGCGCAGTTCTTCCAAGACAACTACGCGGAGGTGAGGTGTTAGTTGAGATGCCGAGATGTTACATGCTGAACATTATTTCATAGCTTGCCAAACGGTACGAGGGGAACTTTTCGTTCAAGGATATTGTCTCGGTACGTTCCGGGTTGCTTCTCCGCTGTGACCAGCAGGACTGAGCGTGGATCAGTCGAGCTTTGGCAATTTGAGCAAGGAGGAAGACTACCAGCAGATCGTAGACTTTTTCAAGGTAGTGATATTTTTAAAGGCCGGAAACGAGGGATGAGCTGATGCATGCGGTGATCAGGACAAGGATACATCCCGTTATAACCTTGCACTGTCACAGACTCTAGAGTCGTTGCGTGCTTCGAGGGAGTGGATCAAGGTGAGAGAACGCGAGGATATGTGAGAAAGCTGACTGATTGGATGTGATATAGCGATCCACGACAGACATTGCGGAGTGGCTTAGCGAATGGAAAAAGGGATCACTGAGAAGTTCACTGCCTCGGTAACGTGAGGAATGACGGAGGACGCGTGAGATATGGTGGGCCCAGCGAGGAGCGAGGATAGTTACGTAACTGGGTGGACTGTAGGGCGGCGTAAAAAGTCTGTACTGAATCTTGTAGAACACGCGCCGACAACATCATCAGCGTCGACCGGCTTAAGCACTTTTTGCGGTGACTATTCTATTAATTATATTAACAAGTCGTCAGGGATGCCAGGTTTTGATCCAGTACGAGACGCTGTTTTGAATTCACCAGTCACTCAGCCACACTCACTTCCGACTCATAACCAACAAGATGCATCAGGCTATGGTCCACTTGAACTACCATCCCCATCATCATCACGTCCTTCCTCATCCCATGCAACATCCAGCCCGTCTTTACCACGTAGGGCAACAGATCTATCTGTCTTGTTAAACTCTGAACACCACGAACCACGAACTCCAAGTTCTGCTCGTCCTTCAAGTCTCTCTCATCTCCTCCTTTCTGATGATTTTGAATCAGAAAAGCTCAGTTCTGCACCCTCATTCCAACGGAGATTGCCCCCGGCCATCGACATCCCCCGTGAAGACTACTCGTTCTCACGGCAGCATCCACCTGGCCCTTCACGTTCTTCACTCCCACTCAATTCATCTTCCCCCTTTTCTTCTGATGTCCCTCCATCATCCTCTCGCATCCTTCCAACTTCCCCCTTGACTCGCTCCCCAATGACCCCAAGACCTTCCTCCTCTACCACCCAAACAACCTCCTCCCCCACGACGACGACGACGACGATGCGCCCGACTCTGCCCTACAACCCACGGCAGCGCTTGACTCCCGCAGGCTCCGTCCTCGCCCCCATGTCACAGGATGAGATAAAGCTCTACAAAAACTACCGCGGTATCGGTACCCAACGTCTCATGAACAAACGCAAAAGAGTGCCGAGCAGAGAACCAGACGACTACCAACAAGAGCGTCCAGCCAAGAGGCATGCTGGCGACGTCGAAATGGTCGTCGATCACTGTAAGCGTCTTCCACCCTGCGCGCCCCACCTACCCTAAACATCACTTTCGCAGACAATTTGCGTCCAGAGGTGGGTGTAAAACAACGCAAGGAGTCTCCCATCATCGGACTCAAGAATTTCAACAACTGGGTGAAATCGGTCCTTATTACGCAATTTGGCCATCCAGCCCTCGGTACAGCTAAAAGACGTGGCAAAGTCCTCGATATGGGCTGTGGCAAGGGTGGTGACCTCATCAAATGGGGGAAGGCTCGAATCCGAGAGATGCTGGCTGTTGGTCAGTCCTTCGTTTGCTTTAATCGTCATGACCCGATCTCATCAGTATTGAATAGACATCGCAAACGTGTCCGTCGAACAAGCTCGACAACGATGGGAATCTATGCGTCCACCACGTTTCGACGCCTCGTTCGCTGCGTTGGATTGCTATACGGAACCACTTACAAAAGCGTTTACGCCCCAGCAACTCGCACAGCCATTCGACGTTGTATCCATGCAATTTTGTATGCATTACGCGTTCGAAACAGCGCAGAAAGCTCGATGCATGCTCAAGAACGTCAGCGAGTGGTTAAGGCCAGGAGGGATATTTCTCGGGACGGTTCCAAACGCCGACCAGCTTCTGTATGTCCCTTAAATCTCGTTTCCTTCTCGCGTCCGTGTCGCTGACTTTTTCGCGTCGATAGCGCGCGACTAGACCAACTACCACCTGACTCTGAAGATCTTTCTTTTGGAAATTCAGTGTACAAGATCCGGTTTGAAGAACGGACCTCTCGACCGCTTTTTGGCCACCGATACTACTTTTATCTCCGCGACGCCGTCGAAAACGTACCAGAGTACATAGTCGAGTGGGACAATTTTGTACAGTGCGTCTCTGTTTCATGTGGACATGCCCCCCATGCCAAATTGGTATTGACGTGTCTTTGCATAGGATGGCCGCGCAGTACGGACTCCATCCCGTCTTCAAGAAGGAGTTCCATGAAGTGTTTGAAGAAAACAGGGAGCATGGTGATTTCAAGCCGTTGATGGTCCGTATGAATGTGTGCGACGCGAGCGGCGCCAGCTCGATGGACGATGAAGAGTGGGAGGCAGTCAGTAAGTTCCGAATGTCCTGGTGTAATATGTAACAGCAGTACTAATGGGACCTATTTTATGCTTTAGACATTTATATTGCGTTTGCGTTTGAGAAGAGGTGATAGTCTCACAAACTATGGTTTCTGTCCGTTATGATATTTTATACCTTTTGCTTCCTGCCAGCTCAATAACCACTACTTAATACGATTACCGATGTTAATTGCTCCCCGATATACAGACAAAAAGCCCTATGGCCCATGCGTAAAAACATTGAAAGCGGTGCGATAGCACGGCGGCATATAGAAATCGTTGAAACGGATCTGACGAACAGCAAAGAATAAGGTGTCCCACTAAGATTACACAAAGATAGTGCGACATTGATTGTAAGGATAGAAGCGAAAAGAAGTCGTGCATAAAGTTACTCCTGACCAAATCCAACAGTTTCCCTGGTGGAGAGT
The DNA here is from genome assembly GCF_016758775.1 of Suillus clintonianus. Taxonomy (NCBI): domain Eukaryota; kingdom Fungi; phylum Basidiomycota; class Agaricomycetes; order Boletales; family Suillaceae; genus Suillus; species Suillus clintonianus. The sequence continues at coordinate 7,320 of NW_024539405.1, forward strand.
TTAGCGTGAGCTGATATGTTAGTTATGATGGGGACTCACTCTACAGCAAGCGTGAGCTTGTGCTCCAGGCTAGCATAATCTTTGTATGGTGGAAGATCGATACGATTAAAGCACGTATGACTCTTCGGTAGTTGCGATGGGTCACCAGACTTTTCTATGGTAAAGCGGCGAGGTCCATCCGAGCCTTGAAGGTCCTTGAAGCCATTGACAGGAATCCTAGATGTCCCCGTAGCGAACTGAAGCAAGCGGGACTTGCGCTCAGGCGGCCAGCTGCGAATACACTTCCAGAACCACTGTATGACCTCGTCATTCATCTCGTATCCGCGGTAGTCGGTATGCTTAGTCCAGTCATCTCTGCAATGACGTTCAGCCATATAACCCCACGACTCAAGTCAGGAACCTACACGTCAATCTCCGACATGCCGCCGATCAAGAGCTCCAGTTCGCGTTCATCGAAGACGGTGATGAGGTCCTGTGGAATCAACTCGCTGAAACCCGACATGAACGAGTCGAATTGTTCCTTGACACGCTTTGAGATGCGATACTCGACGACGGCGTCGACGTATTCCTTCTTATTATCCTCAGTCACGTTGACGTCTGCCCCTCCAGGACGAAGTTCAATGTTGACCAGTTCGCCGAAGCGCTCCTCAGTCGTTGTAAAGGTCTCATCGATTACGTCCGTGATGTCGTTTTCCCTGAACAAGCGTTGGGAGAAATTAAGACAAAAATTGATGAAGACACTTACAACATCCAAGTCAGCCCACGGTGCAACTCAGCGTCGACAGATTCAAGGTCCGAAAGCGTCACCTTCTTCTTTAAAATCATCTTGTAGAAGCTGACAATGAAGTATGCATCGAGGAAACGACGGTGGAATATTCCGAGACCAAGACAGCGACCGATGAACTTGAAGTAGTTCAAGTGCTCTGGGTTGACGCCTGAAGCGGGATTGATTTGAAGCGTGTAATTGTCGTGAGCGGAGTATTCGAATAGACAGTAAAATGGGTTGAACATCTCGTGCGACAGAAGGAAGAAGAACTCTCTGCAAAGGATCTTAGTAAATGCACAAACTCCTTGAATTCAGTCCAACTTACCGTGACAAACCACCGTAATCAAGACCATCCTCTCCATCAAACTTAATCATGAGTCGTTTCTTCAAGTCGTTCGGCGTCTGCCTCATGATCTCTGCATAACTATCCTCGAAGATATGGTTCCGCCGCACTTTGATCTGGCAGTTGCCTGGCTGTGCACGCATAGCAGGCTGACTTCGGAAGTAGATGAGCTTCCTCCTAAAGTCACGCTTGTACTGCGGAACATTGGCATCAAGCGTAGATGGCATGCGTGGATCGTCCCATGTGGTCGTCTTCGTGTTGTGGTCCACGAAATAAACACGCGCAGTGGATGTGAGACGCATCTCCCAACCAGAGGGCAACGGACCAAGCTGAGATATGGTCTGAGGCTGCAAGGATGTATTCTGTCCATTAGGGCCCATGACACGGATGATGGTCTGACGCCGGGGATCGACCCAAGTGGTAGTGCGCGTGTTATGATCCACATAATAGGGTCGTCCTTCGGGGGTGTAGCGCTCCTCCCAGCCGGCTGGAAGACTCCCAGACCCAGCTGTAGTAGCACTTCCACCCGAACCAACGACCGTCGATGAAGCGTTAGCCGACGCGGGTTGCGCGGTCGTCGACGGGCTGCGGTACGCGTTGCCACCCGCAGCACCTGGGGTGACAACATCGACCATGTCGTCGGCGAGTATACGGCGGGAGTGCTGGTCTCTCGCAGCATTTGTTTCACTATCCTGATTGTTATGATTTACAGTTTGGTTGGGTGATGGTCGGTTCCAAGTTGTTGTCCGGGTATTATGATCAACATAGTATGTTCGACCAAGTGGGTCAATGCGACGCTCCCATCCAGGAGGTAATGCTCCATACTGATCAACATTAGGGTTGAAATTCCTCTGTTGTGCGTTGTGTGCGTTGGTTGCCGATTGTCCCGGTGACGTGGCTAAGGAAGGTGCTGTAGATGGGGGTGCGGCAAGTGCGGCGTGCCCACCGCCTGAGCTAATGGGACGACCCGATGGAGGCTGTGAAGACGACTGTTCCACCTCAGCGCTGGTCGCCGAAGATGGTATGTGGGGCGTCGGCATCTGCATCAACGGCGCTGCGGCGGGCTCAGTAGCAGTGGCGTGTGAACTGGGTGGACGAGACAGAGGATTACCTGTTGCTGGAGCCGCGTTAGGTGACAAAGAGAGACTTGATTCATTCATTCCCATGTCGGCCAATGCAGAGGTAACGCCTTGTACTTGGGAGGGTCCAGGGTTGCTCATGGGCTGGTTGACGTTTGTTGACAAGTATATGATGAGCTTGCCATGAACCACGAGGTTATCATTGGACTTTTTTAGATCCAACGTCAGCATCTCTATCAAATTGGATAAGATGAATCAAACTGCGTGTAAGAGTGATTTGTGGAGGGCGCTTACCATGACCACCCAATTCAAGATCGAGCACATCGCTAACTTTCACATTGACCACGCCCAAAAACCCTTGGTCGCGCCTCTTGAACTTCCTCTGGTCAAATATCTGCACAGCTACCACCGAGGAGTCTTTGACGGTGCTGTGTACAGGAGACATTAGTCATGAACTTACTGGCTGCGCTCGACCGACACCAAACTTACATGTCAAAACTCTCATTCCAGTAAGGATTCAGAGTCTTCTTTATGACGCTGGTTGTATGAGTTTGCTCTGCATCTACGGTAATGACTGCGAAGGGGTCCGGTAGGCGGAATACATCACGCTTAGACAGCCCATCTGCTGCGACAACTGTCCAAAACATACAAAATGAGTGTCCTCCGAGAACAATATAACTATAGAATCTTACCTGTGACCCTTATCTTCTTCCTGCTACGATGAGAATCAGAATGAACGGTTGATGGTAAGATTTCTAATATCTAACTTACAGCGCATGCGCAGGCGTCGACATCGAGTTGAAAGGCGGGCCCAAGAAGGGATCAAAGCCTGAGACAATTTTATTCTTCGGCGGCCTACGGTATGAGGAGTGGGTTCGCTGTGTCGGACGTTGACGACGTCAGAAAGATGTGGGGAGGACGAACGATTTTCAGATACCGACCGCACCGCCCATACGGCAATCCCCCTCGGCACTAACGTGACCTACCTCTGCACTGCTTCTAGCCAAAATAGTATTCAAAGTCACCATGCCATCGATATTCATAGAGATCCACTACTTCCAGTACCATTGCAATGTAGTGCAAATTCTCAATGTACTAGCAGTGGCAAGCGCGAGGGAAAGGCAGTGGTCTGCTGACTCTGCTGAGCGCCGAAGCTAGAGGGTTCAAACTATATAAAATGTACAGGAGCTACCGACTGCTTGGGTCGCACATAATCCTGAGTTCCGTTCAGACTTCGTGCACGAGGTACGTCGACTTCATGGTAATCTATTGAATCCTTGTCTTTGATAGGGTTATCTTGACTTCGCGTCCGCTGCGAGATAGCACCCTGCTTTAGGTCAGCTGAGCCTGCAGCTACATCAGAATACTCACTTGCAAATCACCCCCGCTGGCAATTGACTTCAGAAAGAAAGCCTTTGCCTGTGAAAATGTACCACGAGGAATGACAGGCCCGTGAAAACCTCGACTTGGATCTACTAACTCGGCTCTTTCTGGCCATGCTCCGTTAATGCCTGACATGCGAGCAACTCTGGGCTTATGTTTTGCAGTGACAACATGCGAGTATCTTGCGATATCTTGCATCGGATCTTCTTGCGTGGCAGAACTAGGAGTGTCCCCTGAAGGCGTGGTATCGGCGAAGGGGTTCTCGGGCATGCACATGAATGTGTCAGCTAAAGACTGCTTGGGCCTTCGTGATTGTAGAGATGAACATTCATTCTATTAAAACGTATCAGATGGCAGCGCTCGTAGTACGTCCGAGAACACGTTTTTGTCACCCACAGCTGTGGAGAATGCTGCACCACCAAAAGACGGCTCCAGAGATGTGCTCGGCTCTGAGCAGTGAGAATTAAATGACATCTTCCGACTTCTGGGCAGGAACAACTTACTTCGGCGTCCTTGAGTCTGTTCAGGCAAAAAAATATTCAAAATCCATGCCATGAATCTGTTGGAAGCTTACTTTATGTTTGTCATATTCGTACACGGATTGGTCGCTCAAGTTTTCCCTTATCATCCCACTCAAGCGAGGCTACAAGTCAAACGTCAGAATCATGGACACCCAGTGTATTCGGGACGGCGCACCGCAGCCTCCGGAACGACTGCTGGTGTATTCTCCCGGACCTGAGGAGGGCTACGCATCATGGTTGATGATAAAGGTGATGGATAAAGGTGAGTTACAGACGAGCCTTGGTTGTACGATTCCTGTCGCTCATTTCAAATATGACGGCGCAGAGGCGTGGTCCGAATTATAATTCAAACTTTGTCACCATTATCGTGTCCCCTCAAGTTGGCCATATTCAACAGGTTTCAATAGGCGTTACGCACGTCCCAACGACACTGCCTTTTAGTTCTACGCTCTCCACCGAACGCGCCATATGCTTGGTGAACATACTCTCACCCGTAGGTTATAGAAGCGCGAGCTAAAATTAATTGAGAGAAGATCACGTTAGAACTTTCGATCAAGTTATCGGAAGGAACAAACTGCCAGAATTGTACAATGATCCGAGTGAGAATGCGATCTGCGTGAGTCTGCCGGAATGCTCTAAAATTCGCTGCCAACCGGGACGCGTGACGAAAAGTCGGGTGGTGAAAGATTCGTTCGGGCTAACCGAGTGTGCAGTCGGCACGAAAACGGCCTGTGAACGTAGGGCGCCGATGCGGATATAGCGGATGGATGTGCAACAATGAGCACCTTCATGGCATGAGAGGGACTCTTTGGAGTCTCTTTGGCAGGTGCGCGCAAAGTACGGGATCCAAAGTGCGCTAACGAAGCGGTGAACTGGATGCCAAGAATCAGCGCTCAGCTTTTGCGCGCTTCATGTTACAGCGTGGGCTGTTCATAGACGCTGCATAGCACCACGAGGAGTGTTAACCATATCTTCCCTGGCTGTTCCTAAGTCGACCCCGAATCTCACGCAATGAGGCATTGCCCGATAAGCTGTGAGAGCAGTAGCGACCCGTTGTCATCAATACGATGGCAGCCAAGTACTGCTGTTGGTGATTATAGATTCTAATATCCGTTAATATTCCGAGAAGCTTTGTTTCCAAAGGGTCGTACTTGATAGACTTTGTTACGCTGGTGCGCGAACTTCGAAAAGGGAGAAGGCGGCATCAGTCCACGACGTTGTGTTCGTATTACCTACATTTACAACAGTTGGACGTGAACAAGACGTGAAGCAAACAAAAAAGGTGGCACGCGCTGATCAAGCAGGGGACGCCTCACCCAAAAATGACCTCTTCATTAGGTCACTTCAGCCAATCTAGTTCCGCGTCAATAAACGAAAAATTCTGCACCCTACGAGCTCTTCGTATTTAGTCCTCTTCACTCCTTCCCTAACCCAACGAGTGAACAAGTAAGCACAAAGATGGACTTGTCGTTACAAACGGTAGATGCTTGTGTGGATGTGGTGCCACTCTGGTACTGACACTTAGTACAGGCGCACCAGCATGCAGCAAATGCAGAGGATTACCGCAGCCAAGGGTTGCTCATCCCAGCTTCAGAGGAACATATGAAAGCTGCAGAAGCGTTTCACGCTTGCGAAGAGAAGTCACAGGACGCCAACGTGCGTACATGAGCCCTTGTGTCATATCTAGTACCCCTAGTGACCTGCGATGTCTCTCAGACAAAAACGACGCTCCGTATGCTATACAACGAACATGTAAAAGCTGGCAAGGAACTGCAGAGGAGAATTGCGAAACTTCGTGAAGAAAACCAGGACCCTGCCCTGCCGCAAAAGACCTCGCCGAGGCATGCACAGATTCATACGCACAAGAACGGAGGTGGCTCAAATGCCGTTCCTCACGCGCCCGTTCCTGCACCTTCCGCCCCACTGCATGCTAGTAGTTCTAGTCGATTATTAGACTCACATAACAATGTTGACGAATCATTTATGGTGCTTGGGCAACAGGTGCGGTTATTATATCTCTTCTACCCAATGACCTTTTACAACTTTGCACCAATAGTCTGATCCGGGTGATGCCTTCAATAACTTTTGGAGAATAATGGAGGGGATGCTCGACAATTTATCTCAGCCCGTTGCCTTTGCCACAGCCCCTCTGGGTACCGAGCCACACCCTTCGGGAAAGAAGAGCTCGCGGCGGGATGGAAGTTCAAGTAGTGACACCGATGCCGAACAGCCCCACACGTCTAAGTTTTTTACACGGTTGGGATTAGATGGTAAATTTAAGTCAAGTAAGTGATCGCTGAACCCGCCTTATCAATAGCTGTTTTATGACTTGCTCGTTCAGAAGTGGACACCTTGCTTGAGGAGACGGATGAGGAAGTATTTGCGGACGAAGGTGCGTTGGCACATTGTTGATGGACTTGGCGTTACGAAACGAGATCTCCAAGGTAATGAGCTATCAGAGTCATTCTACATGATTCCCTCGGATGCGGAACCTCCCCGGTCGGTTTTGAAGAAAGAAAATGCATCTCTGAAGCAAGATCTCGAAGCTATGTCAAAGCGCTTGGCGGCTGCTGAGCGGATAATGCAGCTGCGCAAGGAACAAGATCAACAATTACGCGAAAGCATTGTGATGGCGCGACACCAGGTGATCTAACACTCCTTCGCCGCTCCTTCCATCGGACTAACTCATTGCCGATCCTTTCTATTAGGCACAACGAGCAATGGGCGCCTCAACGGTAATGACAAGGCAATCCGGGCAACAACCGGTAGTAGACCTCGGCGCTCTTAATATCAATTTGCCAGCCGTTCCAGCACCCTTGACAGCATTGAGCGTTGGCCGTGATCGGGAGGCACAGCTACTTGGCCGCATAAGGGAGTTGGAGGAAGACGTTCGAGTTGTTCGCACGGAGAATGACAAACAGGTGCATTGTGAAGACGTGTGACGCTTTTGTCTGCCATTGACTTCCCTTGCAGAAACTGACGATCGCACGCTTTCGTGAGCGATGGGAAAAGCTTAAAGAATCATCAAAGCGCAAAAAAGATGCCAAGGCTGCTGATGCAGCGAAGATGGGTGTGGGTGAACGTATCGTGGAGGAGCCTGAGGCCGAGCAAATGTTGGATGAGGCTTCAGCACGCCTGCCGACGTAGTTGATCCTCGCACGTGTCTCGCGAATGTGATCGTTGATGTATCGTCAGTCTGATATACCATATAGTCTCCGTTTTTATTATGGATAATGATCTTTCAGATTGGTTCCTCGTTGTCTCGATGTCTCGTTGACAATGCGACTAAGCGATAACCCCCTGTACATGACGTATGCTCCTGGTGGAAGCACGATACGCCCTGATAGGCCCGAACACATGTTTTCGTTCTCACTGGGGCCACGTTGTCAACATGGAAAGAATCATATCTCATCAGCTCTCATCAGATGGCTAATTCCCTAGAAACTTTGAAAGTGAGATCGACGGTTGCCGACTACATCCATGCGGAAGGCGGCCCCCACGTCACAGTATGGAGCGGACACGAGGAAGCATACCTGATACTATGTACATCTTTCCACGAGGTGCTCCATTAGGGGTGCGATAAAAGGATGCAATTGAGCCGCCGATATGTCTGAGATAGGGATCGAGTTATGGTGAACAAAATTCATAAACTCATGGGAGATCACGCCCCAGGCATCGATATTAAGATCTGGAGATCGGGTCCGAGAAAGTTGAGTTGAAATGCAGAGTCCGTTATGTAGGAAGCCTAGACTGCAAAAAGGTTGTAATCGACAATTCTCAAGGAATCTACTGCCCTATAGAAATCTAATGCGACAAGTTGTTCCTGTTCCACTGTGACGGCTCCATTTTTTCCACGTCCTTGTCCTGTTTCAATCGGAATGTTGAACGAGACTACAACGTCGTGATTCTTTCCGTTGACGCGGAAAAGAGCCAATAGGGTGCGAAGGTGATGAATTGACTCCGCTTTCTTTAGAATCTGGCGTCCGTCGAGCACAATGGGAGAAAGTCCATTTGTGGTGGGTCTTTGCACAAGGATAGAATTATGTTCCATTGAATCATTGTCGTCTGCTATTGCGTCAAGGTGGAATCTGTGACATCCTGGCATCAGAGCTTCATGTAGCACATGTACAGCATCAGGAGGACACGAACTTCGCTGCCGCTTCCGGATCTTCGATCTCGACTTTTTGCAGGATGTCAATGATGATGCTTGCACCAAAATCACGGTACGCAAATATTTCCTGGGAGTCTGGGATCTCCTGCATGTTTCTGAGATTAATTTGGTCAGTCAGTGGGATAGAGTATTCAACAGTGAGTCATACGCGACATTGATCAAGCCTGCAGGTAAATCGGCCTTCATTCCATTGTCTCCAAAGAGATCCACTGGAACATGGCGGCTGCTCATTTTGTGCAGTAATTGAATCGAGAACGTAGTAGATAACAAGTTGACTGGATAAGATCAGAAATAACGCATAGTTTATTAATATCAAAAGGGGTAGTGGCACGGTCACGTGCATATCGCATAAACATTTGTTTTACTGCTGACCGCGACGTACGACGCGTCCAGCACATCAACCTCATATTGTAACCCTCCATCGCTCACCGGTCAAATGTCGGAAGCACTTCGCCGCTCTACGATGCAACCTGCCACTGATATATATGGTAACGCTCGGTCAGGCCTACCAATGCCATCAACAGCAAAGAAAGCATCATCGTCTGCTATGCGCATGTCGCTCGCTGGCCCAGCAGCCCGCACACCCTATTTGCCCTCGGGAGCGGGGTCCGGCTCAAATACAGGGCATTCCGGTTATCGGTCGCAGACTGCGAATCCACTGCTACAGAGTACGAGTAAACCAAATTATGGGCGTACCCCTTTAACCAAGTATGTACCTTCTCTCATCTCGCCAACGTTCCTTTCTAACTGTACCCTTCTTTCAGCTCCTCTAGGAGGGGCTCAGTATGGACGGGAGGCGCGTCTATTGCTCCTCCTTCCGGCAGTCAAACATTCAAGGACCCGCGACCGATTCGCGACCGCCCGTATCAATCAAAAATGAAGCAAGAAATATGCTCTTGGCTGCAAGCGACAGAATTTGATATCTCTATGCAAGCATTCTCGAATATTACTGGCAAAGATTACCGAGCCATGTTTCAACATCTTGTGGCTATCGTGGATCAGGGATACCCGTTTGACCCTCGCCTTCGCTTTGAGGACGAATTTCAACCCGCTCTTAAAGCCCTGCGATATCCGTTTGCTGCCCAAATTGACAACAAATGGTTAGCTGCTCCCGCCAGCCCGCACTCATGGCCTGCTCTGCTGGCAGCTTTACATTGGCTCGTTGAGATGGGAAAGGTTATTTACGCTTCAATGATAACCAGCCTTACATTAACGATTTGCTTCAGGCCCGGCTGAATTACTTGGAGAGCGAGGATGATCCTACATTACAAATTGTCGATAGAATCCCCGAAGAGTTCAGCGACCCTATTCATCATCAGGCGCTTGCATTCGAATACTTTTCAGAGGCATATGTCGCTTTTTTTCACGGCGCAGATGTATTCCACGAACAGGACAAAGCACTAGAAGCTAGCTATGGTACGTCTTTCATCTCTTCAAAACCAGTTCCCTTTGACGATGTAATTGAAGCGAAGAAGAACGAGAGGGTGGTCGGCGACTTAGAGGGCAAGAAAGCATTACTAGCACAAGGATTAAAGGAGTTGGACGAACTTCAGTCATCCAAGGTCGGCCGCATGTACAATCATTTCAGCGAATGGCATATGCTCAACATTGATGCGTTAGGCGCCTCTGGAAAAACTCCAGAAAATTCGGGCTTGCATCTTGGATGATCGAGCCAAATTTGACGACGTTTTGCACCGCTTGGAGTCACGAAAGAGGCAGCTCACCGAATCTGTAGTTCGCGAAAAGGCAGAGCTCGCTGCTCGATGTGCGTCATGCAACTTAATAGCGGGTGAATCATCGTGAACTCTGAATTTCAGCTCAGAACCTGGATCAACTCAAAGCCGAGCATGAAAAGCTTACCGAGGTGGTCAAAGTTCAGAACTTGACACCAGAAGAAGTCATTCGCATGAACACGGACCATGAAACGCTCGCTCGCAATCTGGAGGACCTCAAATATAAGATTTCCGAAGCGCACAAGACAGTGATGTCTCTGGAAGTCATAACAACTAATCGTGGAGCTGCGGCAGAAGAGGCACTAGATCTCTATGGCAATTTACTATCAGCCTTGGGTTTATTTCCCCCACTCCCGCCGCCGTTCGACAACATCGACCTCAGGTTGGAGCTAAACACGGCCACTGCGAATCCTCAGCAGCTACTGCTGGGTTCCGACATTCGCAAGGTCATAAAACCTACACTAAGCAGTGTAGCCGAGATTAAAAGAACAGAACGAGCAGATATTGAAAGCGAGCGCATCAAGGTGGATAACGAGCTTGATCATTTGACTTTAGATTGCGAGAATGTCGATGAGGAGGTGCGAGAAATTGAGAAGAAGGTGATGAGCCTGAACGAGCAGGCGGATGACCTTCGAGATGTACGTTGCACCCCACCACTGCGCCGCAGTCCTCATTTCATATACTTTGTTGTAGGCTGCGCAACAAGAGTCTATGGTAAGCAATGCCGAAGCTGCCCGATTGGAAAGAGAACTTGCGCATGCGCGCACGGCCGCTTTATCGAGTGGAATGGGAGTAAAATCAAGACTCCAGGCATTGCAATTCGAGTAAGTCGCCTTTTTTCCGCTTCAACTAATTCATCTTTTCATTACCGTCTGCCAGCTATCGAGAGCAAATAGCGAAGGTCTCACGATTGAAAGATGAGACTATCAGAGCTATTGCCAAGAACAGCAATGAGATCGGTCTCTTTAAAGAAGAAGTTTCTGCGCAACTGCGGCGCCTCAGAGATTTTGTAGAGGAAGGGAACTGATGAGTACACCTGTTAGGTGGCCGCAATATACATGAGGAATTTGTTTATAATATATGTATACCCTGATTATATGTTACGCTGCTACTTTCCATAGGCGAAATAATGCAACGAGTCCAATTGCATGTAAGAACTTCATGACCTGGACTGACTATGATTCTGCATATGCATGTAATCTGGCACGCCCGGGGGATTTGCTGGAGAACCCGATCATGACTATCTAGTACCTGATCATGACTGTACCGACGTTTCTACGCGTGCGCGCTTCTTCCTTGGTCATGTGGCATTCGAAGCTTGAAGGTAAGGTTGTGTTCCGAAAAATAAATTTAGAATTGATTTCTCTGAAGATATCGCGCCAGATTATGCCACGTTGTGGACGCGCTTGATCCAACGTACGTTGATCGGTGAGCTTTGTATTGCAATTGGCGAATGCAGACAAGATTGACAGACTGCTTTGGTCCATCGGAGCCGTTATATGATGATAATACGCACGCGTAACTACTTGCAAGTAGCGACCTCTGGCGAAGCGTCGTTTCGCAGGTTAATATTGGCTTGCAACTTTTTTTTTGGTGGCTAATTTACATGATGATATGGCATTGCTACAGCTTGGAGACTCGAGAGCTTGAGGCGCCGGCGTTGCAAAGATGAAGATTTCCTTTTTGGTCACACGCGCGCTCGCTTCTGAGAATTTCAATGACTGACCAGAACATTGATGTGACTTTCGCACACGCTAACATTGAAAATCACCACAGCTTGCGAATCCATGTATGTTTTATTTGGTAGATCTGTGCTGTCCCACTCAAACTCAGCTCATTTTAGCTCACAGTGAGATGCAGTTCTCAAGCAGTACAGGTCTTTGTTCTCATCTCCGGGGGCGCTTGGACAATTTGAACTTCCGTCTTCCCAGGAGTACCTTCAATTCAATTGAGTACACGTTCCGTGACCTTGAATGTAAGCCTATCGGCAATGTCACATGTGTAAGTCCCAACAATCCTCTGCTGGTTGCGATAGGCTATTTCGGTTTTTGTCCCGCGCGAACTGCTCCTCCGCAGAGGAAATTTCTAATCCGCCACTGTCGGAGCCATGCATACTCATTCATGATTCACCCCGACGTGCGCCCTCCGATGCAGTGATCATGTCACATCAAACAATCCTTTTCTGGGAAGGCGAAGAAATCAAGTTGACAGGTCGCCATCATCAATTTCCATCCGGCTTTGCCAGCTATAATCATCAGCCAAATGTATTAAAGGCGATTGGACCTATTTGAAATTGAATATTATCTTATCATTGCAGCACTGTGATTATGTTCACGCCCTTCATCTCTCTGAATGCCGGACGGTCACCCAAGTGCCGGAGTCTTTGCTGTTCACATCCTGTGTCCTATTTTCCAAAATGTGGCAACAGATTAATTCCGAGATCCAGTGTCGATTGTCATTCTCACAAGTTGCCTTCTTGGAAATATCTTGGAAAGGACCCGCAGCTCGAGACGATAAAAGGATTCAGACTGAATGTCGGAAAATTCAGAGCCTCGTCCTTTCTCTACTACGCCCAGTGGATAGGATCACTTCGCAACTTTTTGGAGCAAGATGTCTACCAAACCTGCCTTTAACAATGATGCAGAGAAAGGGACACTGGATGTCCGCTCTCCTCAAGTCACCGACCTCGCCAAGAGCGAGAAGGCAGCGGACATTGAAGTGTTCGCCGTCCAGTCCCTCAAGAAGGACGCCCCGGTCACTCCCTCAAATGTGGCAAAGCCCCCGCCAGCCCCTGCAAAACCTGCGAAGAAGAGAGCGCCATTGTGGGTTTTATGGGTAATCTGGTACAATTCATATCGGTATAGTGTTATTCAACAACTCATGTGGTTCAATACTTATCACCTCTAATTTATCAAGACGGTTCTTTACGGTCATTTTTATCGTCAATTTCATTGGCCTCGGCTTTGCGATCGCTGGAAAATGGGAATACGCCGCAAGGTACCCTGGTGCATTGGTCGTTGGAAACTTGAACGTCGCGGTTCTTGTCCGCAACGAGATATTCGGCCGTTTCCTGTACTGGTTCGTCAACACGTTCTTTGCCAAGGTTCGTGACATGAAATTTTAATACTTTCAATCGTGAGTGACGTACTTTCTGTTATAGTGGACTCCTCTATGGTTCCGCCTTGCGTGTACCTCTACGTTGCAGGTCAGTTTCAACTCCAGATGATGATTTCAGAGACCTGATGTATTTCTACAGCATCTTGGTGGTATTCACTCCGGATGTGCAATCTCCGGTGTAGCTTGGATCGTCCTCATGGTCGTGCATCAGTTCAAGACCAAGTACCTTTTCAATGATTCAATCCTGGCTTTCGGAGTAATCACCACAGTCGCTTTGTTCATTACGATCTGCGCTGGTCTTCCGTGGGTCCGCAACTCGCACCACAAGTGCGTATTCTTTTCAGCCATTCCTTCGTCGCAGTGTTCCTGACATTGGCACCTAGTGTATTCGAGCGGAACCACCGTTTCTTTGGATGGACTTCCTTGGGCATGACCTGTAAGTTCAGCCCTAACGTACGACAGCTTATGAATGTGCTAATTTTTTTCAAGGGATATACACTATTGTGACCAATGCCTATGACACCGCGGACGGAAAGTTCGATCACGTCGGTTTATACGTTGTCCAACAGCAGGCCTTCTGGTACACGATCGGAATGTCCGTCTTGTAAGTACTGCTATGCGTCCCTTCTCGATTGCGTTGCTCATAGTGGTTTTAGCATCGTCCTGCCTTGGATTTGCACGAGACATGCCAAGGTCGACATCGAGCTGCCCTCTCCGAAAGTCGCTGTGCTCCGCTTCGAGCGTGGTATGCAACAGGGTCTCCTTGCTCGTATCAGTCGCTCTGCTGTCAAGGAATACCACGCTTTCGGTATCATCTCGTGGGTGTTCAGTGTCGTAGTTACGCGTTCTTTCTAACTCTCCACAGTGAGGGGACTCATGCCAAGTATCACTACTTGATTTGCGGTGTGCAAGGCGATTTCACCAAGAGCCTTGTCAACGACCCGCCGAGGAGGATCTGGACTCGTGAGCTGAAGGTAAACCGGCTCAAAGTGTATTTTTTCGATCAGATTGCTAATCACTTTTTCAGTTCGCTGGTGTCTCCAACACGTCAACCCTTTACAAGCGTGGTATCCGTATCTGCACCGGAACTGGTCTTGGTGCCGCTCTTTCTACTTGCATCCAGTCCCCCTACTGGTACTTGATTTGGATTGGTACGATAATTTAAAATCAGGTATATGCAGATCACTGACGTGTGTCCGCTAGGCTCCGATCAAGAGAAGACATTCGGCCCGACCATCAGTGGCCTCATCCACAGGCATGTTGGTCCAGAGCGCCTGCTCCTTTGGGACTCTAAGGTCCGCGGTGGTCGTCCACCCACCATGAAGATCTTGAAGGAGGTGTACGACTACTGGCAGGCCGAAGTGGTGTTTATCACCTCAAACTACATCGGTAACTCCGAGATCCAACAAGGATGCAAGGAAGCCGGCATTCCTGCATTCGGTACTCTTTGGGATTTCGTAAGTGACTCTCCAGAATTTTATTGTTAATGGAGCTGACGAGCATGCGTTTTGTCAGTAATCTTTCCAACCAGTTCTCTCACGTGGGCATGGGACGCATCAAGCATCAGGCCGCCCACATCTTGTTTCTCATCCTTCTGTATCCACTGCACTGCTCATTCTACACCTCCGGGAAATCTCTCAATTATGTATTTTCGGGAACCAAGTTAGCCGGCGTATCAAGGTTCCATTTTTTTTCCAACTGTGACCGCGAGTGGTACTTGCCGGCGCAGACGGCTTGGTCGAACAGCAGCAGCACCAATAGAGTTCGCCCGCGACATGGACGCTTCTCGTATTTATAATTGGATGTGTTTTTATAACTCTACCATCTTTACTCTTTCATTTTTATAGCTTGTTCGCTGTCGCGACGCACGTAACCTATGTATTCCAAGTACTTTTATTTGGGTGCTGGAAATCATTAATTCGTTGGTAACAATCATTCTTAGAGCAATCACATTATATTATTGGAACTATAGAGTGTGCTCGAGAACCTCGCCAGACTTTCCCATCCAATTCCAGCGACGATTTGGATTGATGGATGTATTGGGTTCCAAACGAACACCACGACGAGCAAGCTCAGTCATCACGCGTGCTATGTTCCGTGTGTCCTGTGGGAAGAAATGACGGTGTGAAGATGAACAAGAATATCAGCAAGGCGGGGTTGCGTGAGGACGTTGGGTACTGACGTCAATACCGCTGTGCAAACGGCCCTGAAACGCTGGCAACCCGAGGGCTTGCAACTGCTGCGGTATGTTCAATGATCGAATATGAGAACGTGCCGGGAGCTGACGAGCATCGTGAGTTTGTGAGTCCGCAGCGACAGAAATTAATAATAGATACCTTGGTCGTGGTTTCCGGATTGCCAGACGAAACTGCCCAAACGGAGACAATTCTCCTGACATCAAGAACATCCCCTTTGAGCCAAGGTGGCATGGGCGCCTGACAAGCGATAATCAGATAAAGAAATTGATCAAACTTTTAAGTTGGTTCGCGTAGACCTGCGTCGAACGACTGACTTTTGATATAAAACACTGCTTCACGACGAAATCCCTTACGTCAAAGGGTCCGTCACTGCACCAGCAGAAGCGCTGTATAGGTCGCCCACTCTTTGGATCGATCAATCCATGATCAGTCAGAAAACGGGCAAACATCTTCAGAACCTTCTGGAAGTTTGGCGCCGAGTTCACTTGAGCCTAAATTTTAATCATGACACGGCATCGAAGTGGAAGCATCGGACGAACTTGTGTGATCCCGGTCAGATCCATGCAAAATTGCGACAATTGAGGTCTCCATGTCGGCTTGACGAAGCTCCGAAACTCATCTACAATTTCCAGCTGGCAAGTCGTTCCTACTAGGTTCGATTTATCTTTCCAGCGCATGAGACAGACGGGCCACTCCTATGTTAGCGCGACGTGGTCAGGAACCGGGTGTAACAAAGAACCATGTTAACAACAGATAAGACGAACTATGATTTCATTAGGCCACTGAAAGCCGGTCCCCTCTTCACAAGTAGCCTCAACGTCCAAAACAAGGAAGGCATCGTAGGGTGGCTTCACACGATGCTCTTTTTTTTGACCGACTTTCACGATCAGATTTTTTTGAGCCGAAGATGACTTTGAAGGAGTTGGTTTGTCAGATATTTGCGAATGCGGACGATGATATATTGGAGGGATGTCTGAATCATTTAAAGGCGCTTGACAGGAAGAACCTTGGGCAGGGGGTGCAAGCAGCGAAGGACACTCTTTCAATTGCTTTCCGCGCCGTGTAAAGACTGTGACAGACCAGATAACAAACGAAGCAATTAGAAGAACCTTCCAGTTGATAGCCAGGAGTTGAATTAGGGATAGGAGAAAGGTCATAAAGGAAGATAGGCCATCGAGGTTGGGGTTTGCTAGCTGCATGGTGACGGTATCAGACTGGCAGGGGCGTCCTAAGTGATCGACACTGACTTAGTAAGTGACTACTTAGAGTTCAGTTCAACGTAAGTTGATGGTAATAATCTGACGAGCAGGCTAGACAAGGTCTACTTGCACTTCGGCACTGTCCGGCAAGCATCACGGTTCGCGGAAGCAAAAAAGATTTCTTGGCTATTGGACCATTTCTAAAGCTTGTTTTCGTCATTGTTCTCACCGCTACATCTTGTCTCACAGCAGCATGAATGGTCAGCGGGGTGATGACTTGGACGATGACTTCGTGCCAGATGAGCTCGTAGCTACTTCTGGCGAGGAAGATAATGGTCCAGGAGACGATATAGGCGGTCTTCTCAGTGCAGATGAAGATGCCGAGGAAGTGGCCGTTGATATCAAGGAGAAATCAGCGACAGACAAGAAACGCAAGCGGAGGGAGAAGGAAAAGGAGCGCAAAATCAAGGTTTGTAGTATGCATCTATCGGCTCGTCGGTCTCTCACCGACGATCATTATCTTTCGCAGAAGAGGAAGTTGGCAGAAACAGTGGAGGTTATCGAACCTATTTCAGTGGCAGCGCAACCTGCTCACAAACTCGCAGACTATGTGACATCCATGCAAGCCAAAGCTTTCCCTGCAATGTCTGGGATAGAACTCGGTGACGTCTCGATCCCCGGTAAGCTCAACTACATTAGTCCTCACAGGATGATCTCAATTTAACAATCAGACAGAATCATCGATAGCGGATACGACGATATGGACGGGGTCGAGATCATTAGACAACCTGGTTGAATTCATTATCACAGGTGCCTCTTTTCATCTTACATCTCGCAAATTTACATTGATAATATTGTAGTTCTTCCGACATTACACACCCGATTGTCGCAAAGGTCCAAA
Source organism: Suillus clintonianus (assembly GCF_016758775.1). NCBI lineage: Eukaryota > Fungi > Basidiomycota > Agaricomycetes > Boletales > Suillaceae > Suillus > Suillus clintonianus. The sequence goes on from NW_024539405.1 coordinate 24,731, forward strand.
GTTGCTGGAGCTCCAACCCTGCTGTTCATAGCTGGAGCCGCACTTCGGGTTGCCGATGCGACCAGAGTTCTCAGAGATAAGAAACTGCGTCGTGAGAAGGGTGCAGATGTAGCAAAGTTGTTTGCGAGACACTTTAAGCTGGAAGAGCACGTTTCTTATCTCAAGAGGTCAAAAATTGGTTCTGCTGTTGGCACTCCTGGAAGAATCGGGAAACTACTATGTGAAACTGGTGAGCTAAATACTATCTTGGAATACAACTCTCTCAAACTTTCTCAGACGCCCTCTCGGTGTCTCAGCTCACACACATTATCCTGGATATCTCATATCGGGATACAAAAAAAAGAAGCTTGTTAGATATCCCAGAGACTCGGGACGAAGTATTCAGAACTGTCCTGGGGGCGCCGAAGGTACTCAAGGGCCTTCAAGAGGGAAAAATCCAACTGGTGCTTCTCTAGTTGATCCCATAGGATTAAGTTAGAAGTACAATACCACAGTCTATATGCATAATGTAATGTGAGAGCAGCATTTGAGCAGCATCGCCTAAAAGCCCTTGGGATTGACTCTTAGTGTAAGCTAGCAAGTGAAGCACTTCAGTATACAACACCCAGTCAACGAGAACGAACTCACTCTAGTCCACTTGGGCACTTTGTGAATGCCCTTTCGATAGCCTTTAGAGGTTGCACTGAATACCGTGTATTTATCTTTGGGATCCATCTCATGCTCTTTAGGCAGCTGCAGTGCCCTTTCCTGAAAGTATCAAAAAAATTCAAGTCATATGAAACACAGGGAGAGCAATTCGACTAGCTCACCAACGCGCCGCACTGTATGCCACTGGCTTTGACCGTTTCAATGACTGCGTCTACTTTCTTTAGACGAGCACGCGCATTGGCTTTTCGCGTGATTGACAACTTCCATGGCGTTTTCCTACACAACAGATGATGAGCAAACTCTACGGAATGGACTACGCGGCTTACCAGAGCAGACCACCTAGATTCACCGACGTAGGACGGAAAGCACCAAACATTTCGTGTGCAAGCCAATTAATCAACTAGAAGCAGTTTAAGAGTTGTTGCCGACAAATGCCGAGCACCCTCATTTAGAACTCCGATAAGACTTATTGAACGGCGGTCAAGCTCTTCATTGACATCGCTCACGTCGACAACAACGTTGCAACCATGGCGGTAGAAACACAAACAATGACTGTCATGAACGGACATGCCTTCGATGGTGACGTCGACATGGCAAATGGCATTCGGGACCCTTCACTCAGGTTTACCAGTGGACTCATCCTGCCACCCCCAGAAATCAAATGTAAGGTCCTTCCATTATATACCACGTTCGTGTTCTGAAATCTGCCTGTTTGCAGCTGTCATCGACAGAACAGCATTGTTCGTCGCTCGGTCTGCGAACCCACCTCAGTTCGAGGATAAAATTCGCGAGAACCAGCGTCAGGATCCAAAGTTCTCGTTCCTCAACCCTGCGGATCCTTATCATGCTTACTATAGGCATCGCATGGAGAAGATAGAGGCTGGAGAGGAGCTGGAGGACACTTCGCAAGAAAAGGAAAAGGTGGACGGGGTAGAAGAAATACCAATGATTCCAGAAGATCTTGGTGTCGAACCACCTCAGCCGCAATTTGCCATGGACATGCCCAATGTTAGCCATATTGACTTGTGTGTTGCCTCGTCATATCTCGCAAGAACGTGGCTAATGATTTATGTCAGAGATATCATGAAACTGACTGCACTTTTCACTGCCCGTCGCGGACGGACGTTCTTGGCGACACTTTCGCAAAACGAGGGAAGGAACTATCAGTTCGACTTCCTGCGACCCACACATTCTCTCTTTGGTTGCTTCAACCGTCTCGTGGAGCAGTACCTCAAAATTTTGTATCCAGGTAAGGAGATGTTGGCGGAACTGAGTAACCGGGCGCAGGAAGGTGCGAAGGGGGCAGCGTTGGAGCAGTCAAGAAAACACGCCCGTTGGGAACGCTTGAAAAGGGAAAAGGATAAGAAGAGGCAAGATGACCAGGAAGCAGAGAAACGTACGTTGCTTTTCCCTCGTGCCAACAACCATTTATGATTGTTTTCTTTAGGTGCATTTGCTGAGATTGACTGGCATGACTATGCGATTGTTCAGACGATCGATTTCACGGTTGCTGACGCAAATTCAGAGCTGCCACCGCCAATGAGCGTGCAAGAAGTGGAGAGCATGACGCTTGCTCAAAAGAGAATGGCTGCTATGATCATGGAAAACACTGCGGATGAGATTGAGGCGCACAAGGCTAGACAGGCTGCAGCAGAAGCCGAGGCGGCTGCAGCTGTCAGTGGCGTTGGGCTTGGGGCTGTTGAAGACGAGGACGCTGCAATGGAGCAGAGTGATGACGAAGACGATGAAGCGCAACTGAGGAAGAAGAGTGAAGATGAGGAGAGAGTGAGGGAACTTGAGCGCGCCCGCGCAATACAAGCAAGTGCCAGCATTTCAGGACCCATGAAGATCAGGACAGACTATGTTCCAAAACGTATGTTGTCAGTGTTGTTCCCTCTGACAGTCAACTTACCTTGAATATTACAGTTGGTGCTAAGAAGGGAGCTGCCCTCACGACGTGCACGATTTGTGGACAGCATATTCCTGTTGACGAACTTGATGAGCACATGCGTATTGAACTGCTGGATCCCAAGTGGAAGTCTCACCGTGATAATCTCGAAGCTCGTAAGGCTCAAGCGTCCGAGCTTTTGCGTGGTGCAAACGTGGTATCGTCACTCAAAAACTTGGCCCGTACGCGTGTGGACATCTTCGGTGCCGAGGCGGAAGAGGAAAGGCGGAAGAAAGAGGAAGAAGAAGAGAGGGAACGCCGAAAAGAGAGGGAGAAAGTTGTGTGGGATGGTCACACTGCGACGAAGGTTTCCACGATGGACAAGTATTCGACCAACGTCAATTTCGACGAGCAAATTGCTGCGATTCATCGTGCAAAGGGTCTTGGACCCCAGGATGCCAATGCGATCGGCCCTGGAATTGGCCCTGTATCAGCCCCTCCACCTGCAATGACGGGTCTCCCTCCTCCTCATGCTTCATTACCTGCCCCTCCTGTGCAATCATCCGGGTCCGCTTCTTACTCTTCCGCTACTGTTTCATCTGGGCCACAACCTGCATCGGCATATCCGCCTCAGGCACCGCCGGTCATGCTCCCACCCCTTCACTATCAAGGCCTCGACTCTGCGCAGCCGTTCGGTTACCAGCCCCCTGCGGCAGGGATGCATCCTTCTCGCATGGCTGGTATGATGGCCGGTGGTGTGGGAACGCCGCCACACGCAGGTATGGTGCGGAACGCGGACGAGATGGAAGGACTAGAAGAGCAACCCGCTATCAAACGGCAAAAGATTGCGAAACTGCCTGGTGGTGCCTTGTATCCCGAAGCAGACTGGACTGCTATGCATCCTTATACCATATCGCTATCGGTGCAACTTCCCAACGACCCGTCCAAGCCGGAATGGAAACTTAACGGGCAGACAGTCACTGTTACCGATCTTCCTCTGACTCTGCTTGTTTCAACGCTGCGTGATCGGATAAATCAAGTTCTGGGCAGCAATCTTCCACTTTCTAAAGTTCGAATATCGTATGCGGGTAAGATGCTGACGAACAATAGTACTATCGCGAGCCATAACTTGGAGGAGGATGATCTTGTTGTGCTTAGTATCACTGCTGGTAAGAAGAAGTGATTGTTTGTACATTTATTCTTGTAACATAGGGTGCATAATTCTATGAAGACATGGTGTGCTTTGTGAAGTATGTGGTTGTGGTACAATACATAGTAAGAGTGTTTAAAGTAAAGTAAATCAAGATTGGAAGATGAGGACGCGACAAGTTAAAACCCAATGAAACCTAAGACCCAATAAAAAATAACCTAAGACCCAAAAGAAACTAAAGAAGGCCGCTGATACGTAAACCCGCGATGACGCTCTACTCATACCCGCCGCCGGGTGTCTTGGTCGGCAATAGCAACCATAGATGGTGTTGAAGGAGTCGACCATGAACGATGCAAGGAAGGTCTAGGAGATAAAGAGCCCCCTGAAGATGATGGTGATGGATCCTCCCGTGATGACTCCCACTGCTTCTGCACTGAGGTGGCTGGCAGCGACACCGCACTCAAAAGCTTTTCATCAAAAGTGTCCTGCTCCCTGTTTAATGGCACCATGTCTCTCAACCATTCGTCATCCTCCTGGGAAGGGGTCGTCAGGATAGCTGGTTTTCGGCGAAATACGCTGTACGGTGACGAGAGGTGAGGGGAATTTGCAAGGGATGGAGGTACCGGCGTGGGATCGCACTGCTTTGGGATGTGCAGCGATACGGATCTGGTTTTGCGGGTGTTTCGTGAGGGAGCGTCAGACATGTTCGACGACGGTGACTACGACGACAAGTCAGGGGACAAGTTGCAGTAGGAGATTGCTTCAGAAGTTTGATTTTTAAAGGCAGAGGGGGTCTCAGCCTGGTCTTGATACATATCATCACGTACCTCGGAGGTAAAACCAAATATAGTATTAATAATCAATTATAGATCTTCTTTAGATCCAAGACCCTCCGACCAGGCAAATTCCGGGCGTAACACATTCGGCAACTACTGACGGCAGCACTTCCCCAGGGAATCCCCGCACACAAATGACAAATTTTAGTTAACATAATGATCGAGTCCTCGGAAAAAATAATGGTAACCTAGTCATTCATCTAGAGCGTACAGGAAACTATACTTACAAAAGTTCAAATCACAAAACTCGACGGCAGAGTAACGCTAAAACTAGCACAAGCAGCACGCAAATCGCGGTATCAAGTATTAGGGGAGGCCGGTGCGAACTACGACGCATAAATTGCGCAGTTCCTCCACCCATGCGCATTTGTCTCTCTTCTTCGATCCTATCGGTCTGACGGACAGGAGTAGGTACCATTGGGGTGGTCGAGCTGTCTTGGACAACTTCCACCTCCGCGGTGACAGTAGGTGGGGCCGACGACGGTGACAGCACGTTGACATGCTTCGATGACGATCCCTCCCGGGGATCAGGCAGATGCTCTAGATTACATTGGCTACATTGTGGGCAAACCCACTCCCGTGACCTTAATGAGTGGCGTTAAGATTCATTAAGTGCAATCTAGACCGATGCTTACAGTTGAGCCAGACGCTTGCGTTCCGAGATGGGATATTCGACGGAACCAACACCAGTAGCTGCCTGACCCTTCAGAGGGAAAAATCCTTGGAGTCCGATTATAGCTATAAATGCAAAAGGTAAGGCGCACCAACGCCGAGTCAAAATACAGAAATAATACCTGTGCGGACACCCCATGCAGGCTGCCATTCCTCTTCATGGTCTGGAGTACAACAGACATTAGTAAATCGACACGACAACACCGCAGGAGATAACCAACAATTTGTAAAGCTGATGCATATCTGATCCACGGGACCTCAATATAATTCTAGCGTCTTATTGGCAAGGGGCTTACCTTGGTATTTAATTCGAACCGTCCATTGGGCGTGAGCATCATCAGAGAAGGCGGTCGGAAGGGGTATTCTGCTGGAAGCACTATTCGGAAATGATACAGACCACCTTCAAATTCTGTACCAGCGGGGCCACGAAGTGTGCAATGCCATTCCTGCAATCTATCATTCGAAATGCAAACTTACTATCGGGAAACGTCACATACAAAAATATCATCCTATGGTTACAGAATCCAGACGTATATGTCGGCGGGGATAAGAGACTCGTGCGTGTGAGGAGCACGCACCTCAAGAGGAACTGCATGGTAATCGGTGCAGGGATCGTTTGCAAGCTCCCTCGCCTCTTGCATTATTCGCTTTACAGCTATATGGGGGGCCGCTCAAATGCTGCTAGAAGTAAGCACTATAATGTGACGCACCGGAATTGTTCTTATTGAGTGCAGGCATCGCCTTGGCGCTTCAGCTGTAGCGAGAATATGCTACGGACTTGCAATTCACGACTATGCCAATGATAAAACAGGCTATCAGCTCAAGCTGGAGGTAGTGAGAATCAGCAAAGATGTTTGTAGACGTGGAAGGATTCAGATGGGTGGGCTATTCTGAAACGCCGTAATGGCATCACGTACCTCTGACTACTGAGGTCACGTGTATTGAATTTTCAGGTGTTCAGAGTCTGCTTTCGAACCCTTGGTCACGACAAGCCTTGTTCTCCTTTCGCGCAAACCTAAACGATCTCGGTGTTTCTGTAGCGTGGGTGGAGTACTAGGTCGGCAAATACAGCACAATGACGGTACACATCGCCAAGGTCAAAGTCAGACCTCGGAAAAGTGAGTCCCCAAAATATCCTCTTTGCGCAGGTCATTTAACCAATGCTATGCACAGACTTACCCCCCAGTGTGTGTGCAGTGGAGCTCTCAAATATGTTAGGGTGCTGGGCAGCAACAGGTGACATGCTAGCAAGCAATCAATGTCAGGTGGCTGCCGAGACTTTGTTTCAATGCATGCGGACGGCAGTAAGTTTGCCCTCTGGACAGGCGTGTTCAAGTGTATAACGTATTCACCGCCCTACTTTTGCAGCCTGTCCGCGGCAAACAACCTAGATCGTCGATAAATTACCACCTCGCTAGACTGGGCAAAAACTCCAAATAGCCTGTACTTTATCTGCATAATTTACTGTTACATAGAAAGCATATGCATGCGAATGCGACTGAGACTACGATGTAATTGTAGCATAATACAGACAAACGAGATCGCAAGAAAAAGAAAAAGACAGAAAAAACATGGGAAGACTAGATGACGAACGATAACGAAGGCTAGACAAAAAATGCCAAAATAAAACGGAAACACTATCGGGGGCTTATCAAGGGCTTCGAGGAGGACGACTGCGTAGGGGGTTTCGCCATCTCTTGCTGTCGTTGCCATATTAGCTCTGCCCATAATGGATTCGGCGGGATGTGGCCGACGAGTGCACGAAATACGTCCAGCCTAGCAGGAAATGTCAGACAGATAGTGTGCATGAACGAGGTTGGACATACCATTTCGCCTTCTCATCGTCCGTGTCTGCAAAGAAAAATATTTCCTGGTTTCCAGGAAATATGAGACGGAAGGAACGCTCGACTGTGATCATCCCGCCGTAATCGTCTACTGACTGAGCTCCAGGACTGAGAGCCCTCGTACGCGTATCTTGGTTATCCTCGACTGCAATGGCTTTCTTAAGGTTGATGGTGGCCGTTGCCTTCTTAGTGACATCATTAAATGCAACAAGGTTCGCGCCAATCACACGAAGCCGTCGACGCCGCCATGTCTACAATGAAACTAAGTGACTCTTCATGAGACGATTAAAAGAAAATTCACGTACCATGCAATCTCCTCCATTCTGCGTCAGGGTACCTTCAAAGTAGGTAACTTTATGCCAGGCGACATGTCTCAAACCCCGATGGCAGTCTTCAAGACTCTGCGGAAGTTGATTGCTCAGAACACCAGGTAGAGGTGGAAGTCTAAACATCTGCAAAACGATCTCTCCCAGCTCCATGGTGGTTGGACCCCCTGAAGCTTCGACGCGCTGTCCGATTAGTGGGTAGCTAGTCTCAAAAAGTCGAGTATCACATCTCGCAGCAACATCTTTGAATGAAATCAATGCACGTGCAAGGGTTCCATCTTGTTTGAGGTACCGTGCAAGATTATCTGGGAGTTTGAAAGGAGGGGTGGGTGGTGGTGGGGGTGTCGCACGCAGTTGCTTTTTGGGTGATGAGGAGAAGAAGCTGAGCATGCCGCCCCTAGACTTGGGTGCAGATATTGTGGGTTGCACAGGAGGAGCAGGCGGTGGCACAAGAGCCTGTAATTGGGCGGTGATGTGTGGATCACGGCGGACTTTGAGGGTGAGAGTGAACTCCAGCTTATTGTGCTCGATACTGTCACGGCATTAGCACAATCTACAGATCAATAGCGACAAACTTACAGCTCAAACTCTTGATCGATGCGCGGATCTTTGGATAGACGGGTTTCTGGAGTGGTGACAAAATGTATTCCGTTGTTCAAGGTACATGTGAGAGCTGTAGCTTGTTGGGGCATGGGCACATTCAAGCCGCGAACACCAAGGACTGCACATCGATAATCTCATGAGCTATAGCTCCCAAGGATAATGTGATTTTACTGACCTCTGACAAACACTTTGCCATGGGCCTTTCCAGGCTTTTCCATTGACCGATATTCCTTGATTTGCTTGGAATATTCATTCTAGAACAATAAACGTCAGAATCAATTGCAGAAGAGGCAAAGCAATCATATTACCATGTCTGATGGTCGTCGGACGGCCTTCCAAGCCTTTCCACCGTTCACGTCACCAGCAAGTGACATATGAGAGACCTGCTCAGTATCTGCAGATGCAAAAATCGCCTCATGCTCCCGGATACGATATTTCTGCACAAAGATCAACATGAGCACCTCAGCATGCATAACAAAACCAATGAACTCACCCCTTTCCTATGCTCAGGGTCAAGTTTATTTAACTCTTTCGAGATGCTGTCGGCTAGAAGGTCGCCTTCAGTGTCGGAGATACCGAGGTCGAGGAGCATATCTCTTTTCGTCATGGCCCCAGCGTCACCAGTACTCCGACTCCGCCGACGTGAAGGTCTGCCAGCGGGCGCTGCACGGGGCGGGGTATAATATCCCAGCGACTCGTCATCGTCTCGTCTTCGCGCCGCACGGCGCTTCTCGAGTATAAGTTCCTCTCTCTCGCGTATCGCATACTTCGTCTGCGACCCGGGTTGTTCCTCTGCTGCCACGGGGCTGCTAAACGCAGGGGCAGTATAGACAATCGAGTCTGTCGCCGCCCGTTGCAACGGTGCCGCCCGTGGCCGCACGGCATGGTTGTCCATGGACATGGACATCGACGCATCAAAGTCCGTCTCCGTGCACATAGACTCGTCACCCGCACCAAAGCTGTTGTCGAATTGCCCTGCTTTGATGCCTTCAGTGACGGATTCAACGCGCATGTGTGAGGGCCTTCTCGGGCTTGAGCTCGCACTCGCCGTGCCCTTGACGTCGTCCATGAGTCTGTCGAGGGCCGAGCGCATCTCGCTGAACTGGACGGAGTTCACCGAGTCACCAAGACCTGGACGAAGACTGAGGCTGCCAGTAAGGTCGAAACTCGCATCAAGAGACGAACCAAAGTTCGTAGGTGGTTGAGCAAGAATGTCGAGGGAGCTCCTTGTGATATCAGGATTCGGGGATCCCTGCTGACTTACTGCAACAGCCACAGAGTTAAGCGTGCATTTCTCTGCAGTCTGGATAGTCGCAAGCTCGGCGCTGATATCCGTCATCACCGACATCGACTCCACGCGTTTCTCCCGCTCATTATCTTCTTCAGTCTCTGCACCAGCGATAATGGTGTTCACCTGGGGAAAGTCACGGGGGACGATTTGTTGGGGAGGCTGTGCGTCAGCAGCTTGCTCAGCTACACTACCCGACACCAGAAGACTGTCCGCACTGCGATTTCGCGTGAGACGCATCTGCATATCCTCGTCGAGGGCGGAGCGCACCTCGCCCAGCTGCACGGAGCTCATGGAGTCACCAAGACCTGCGCCGAGGTCAAAGCTGCTAGAAACGTCAAACCCCCTGTCAAGAGGTGAACCAATGTCTGTGGGTGGCTGAGAACTAAGTTGAGTAGGGCTCCTCGGCCGCATAAGATTGGGACTCGGAGACCCTCGCTCTGCAGCTCGAAGATTTGCAAGCTCGGCACTAATATCCACCATCACCGACATCGACCCAGCACGTTCCTCCTGCTCTTCATCTTCTTCAGCCTCTGCATCGGCAATGTCGTTGTCATGGGACTCAGTTCGTTTTGGAAGTTGTGTGTCCGAGTCTTGCTGAGACATGCCACCCGACGTCATAGGACTATCCGTACTGCGTCTCATGAGGCGTGTCTGGATATCCTCTCTGCTGATGCGTATCCTTGGGGCGCGCCCTGCGCTGCCATCAATGGAAAGGTTAGGCGAACTCGCGGACTCGCAGAGCGGTGAGCCTTGGCGTAGGGCAGGTGACTCCTGGCGGACGACTGGTGGAACAATGGGTGAAGGGGGGTTCTGAGCGGAGCCAACGAACTCCAGGAGCTCAGAGGGAATCGGGTCGAATATTGCGGCTGGCTGCTCGCTGTGATCAGGACTGCCATAACCATCTTCATCAGAATAGAAGGCATCATCTTGGCCTTCTTCACGGTCCAATTCCATGACATCACCATACGGGCGGACGGTTGGCGGACTGGTAGGTGACGGGATACTCAGAGGGGGGGTTACTAACTCTAAGAGCTCAGAAGGAAGTGAACCGAATATTGCGGCTGCCTGATCGCGGTGGTCAGGATCAGGGGTGCCATAGTCATCTTCATCAGAATAGAAGGGATCATTTTCGCCTTCCACGCGGTCAAATTCAAGGACATCACAACGTTCTTTCCATCTCACTCGTCTCTGGCGCTTGCGTTCGAGTGAGGGATGGTCAGCAGTTCGAGGACCATGAAAACGTTTGTTAACGAGCGATGAGCGGGTGGGGGTAATCGCCTTCGGTGGATTTGCACTTCTATTAGGGGAAGGCCCCGGAATTGGTGGAATAGGAATAGGGATGGCCTTGGGAGGTACGGGGGGTGGTGTTTCTTCCTGAGCGCCAGGAGGACGTTTGAAGGGGCTCTTTGTTACAGGCTCCGTATCTATGAGTCCCTGGTAGACCTTGGATTGACGGCGCTCCCGCTTGAGGGCAAATGGACGCTCGTTTTCAGCTTGGTCATGCATAGAGTCGGGGCGGGGGCGCTTCTCGCCACTGACCCTACGTGGCGTGGGTCTAGGGAGGGGGATGCTGCTGTGTGAAGAAGTGGAGGGTCTGGGTGGTGTTGGAATTTGAGACTTGAAAGGAGATTTGGAAACAAGATTGTTATTTCTGAGATGTTTGTAACTGGATGAAGATCGACGTGCGACAAGAGGGAAAGCTGGTTTGGAGCTATCACGCTTTGCAATCCGAAGAGGCGTTGTGCCCGTGCTAGTTATTGGTGAAGAAGACTTGCTCCAACCCATGGCGGAATTGCGACGAATAGACGATTGAACAGGATCAGAGTTGGAAAGAAGGTGGTCCAACGATTGTGGGGACGCTGTGGAATTTATTTGTGCGCTCATTGTGAGCGCTAATATGATGTGGTTTACCACCGGTGTCGTCACTATCGTAACCGTTGAGCTCGGTGGTGAGCTCGTCGTTGGGGTCGTTGCCGATGGCGGAAGCGCCTCGGTTGTGGTAATGAACAGAGTTTAAGAAGTCAGTCAACAAACTCACCGTGGGAATTTACCCTCACGCGTCGGTACACGTGATCGCGAAGTCCACCTTGTGGACGACGTGCCAAGTAAAAGTTGAAAACCCTTTTGAACAGGACTTAACATGCCGTGGTTGTAAGTGTTCTTGCAGCAGGCTTAATACCGCACAGACGTGCCTCGACTTTCGGCCATTACTTTTCATGGGACGGTTCTGTCGTTCCAATGGACTAGCCTGGCACCTCTTACCAAGGCAGCAGGCCGGTCGCTGGGACCTGGGTGCTGCCCTTGATGATGGAAGCGAAGATAGAGATTCCAAGAGATGTGAGAACAGCAACGATGAGGTTGCAAACGCCTCAACCAGCAGTCGGGGATATGGCGAATTCTTACCTTCTATAACCCCACGTCTCAGATGTCAACATTTTCATCAACTTCGACCGTTCTGATACCAACGTTACCATGTATAAGGTTGAAGTTGGCTCTCCCAACAAGCAACTTCTGTTATCGCGGATCACAAAGAAAATTCTTTTCAGGGTGTTAAACATGTCCCATCGTCTCCTATACACATATTTATCCAATGTGTACGCCGTGGAGCTTGCAGGTGTTGTGCCAGCAGCCACATCAACAGGCGGCGATATGCTAACAAACATCAGGCTGCGGCCAGGACCTGTGTTTATGTTATGCATATGGACCGCAGTAAGTGCTCTCTGGGCGTATTCAATGTGTTCACAACCCTATTTTGCAGCTTGTCCGCGGTAAACTAGCTAGATCTTCGATAAATTATCACCTGGCTAGAGTGTGCAGGTACTCCAAATACCCCTTTACTTCTATCTGTAGTTCCCCACGCCTAACAGTTCATGCTTGTACCACGCGAATTCCAGCAATGCTTTTCTCCGTAATTCTACAGCACGCGACTGACACGCATTTTCCTCTTTAAAGGAGAAAATTCGCTTGCTGTGTTATTAGGGGTGATTGTAGCGAGCGGTAAACGAGAAGACTGGAGTCGCCACTCACACGGTTGTGGGTCACTGAACTTCTTTGTATTGAATCGCTTGACACCCACGGAACAAGTTTGGGCAGACAGTAGATATTGGGGTTTGTTTCTCGTAAGTCTCCGCACTTGTCGGACTTTGCTTTCCTCCAATTTCAAGTCAGCGGCGTAGCAGCACTCTGGAGGTGCGTGTATAACAGCTTTTCAAGTTGCATTTGCAGCATTGAGGTAACGTTTACTCCTTCTGACTGCGCAGTGTGCATTGTGTGCAAGTGCTCAGCGAGCTGGTGCTGTGGTTAAGTAACGCCCCGAAATGGAAGGCAGTCCGCTTAACGGCACGCTTGGTCCAGTACAAATTAAGGACTCCTGAGTCCACGAGAATACCTCACTTATTCCCCCCTTCCCAATGAGAGTTTCATGTCCAACCACCATAGAAAGGTCGCTGTTTTCTGGGACTATGGTGAGTTTCTACGTAGCTGCCTCTGATGGCTCATGAGGTATATCCTCCGTCAGAAAATTGTAGTCCTCCCTTGAATTCCCAAGGACATGCCATTGTAAATGGCATCCGACGAATTGCGCATGTTTTTGGAAACGTAACGTCGTTCAAAACATACTTTGACATGTCCTCGCAATCCTCCCCCAAGTCTGTCGGGTTTCGCTCTGACCTCCAGTCCTCTGGGGTGTCCATAATCGACTGCCCCCACAACGGCAAGAAAGAGGTAGTGGACAAGATGATTCTTGGTGTGTATTTTGTGAGGCACCCGTAGCTTGCACTATGAACTTTATTGCTAGTGGATATGATTGCATTTGCCGTCGATAACCCTTCACCTGCCACCATTATCCTGATAGCCGGTGACCGTGATTACGCTTATGCTGTATCAACCCTCCGCCTTCGACAATATACTGTCGTTCTTATCGTACCACCAGCGCCAAACATTCCTCAGAGTCTGGAGTCTCAGGCCTCTGTCGTGGTGGACTGGAATTTTGCCATTCTTGGAAAGCGCACAGAAGCCGACACATTGCCGGTACGGCAACCTTATCGCAACCTCGACGAGGATATCGTAGAGCGGTTATCACGCGAAATTTGTGATTCAAGTGAAGATCCTGCTGTCACCCTCATCTCCTCGAATCTCCCCGCAACACCATCCCATACTCGGCGTGTCAGTGCAGCAGAGCTGCTGCAGCCATCAGTATTTGAACAGAATACAGACCCAACATCAGGTGATGCCACTCTGCCTGCCTCGACGTGCACGCCAAAGAAGGTTGCTAGCACAATCTCTGAGGCGCCTGCACGTTCTAGATTTGATTCTGTAGCGTCACGGGCTAGATCCGCGACACAGTCGACGCAGGCTGTCCCAGACGTCGATCAAGGCCCAGGTTTCTCTTTCAAAGAGCACAATACATTTTCAGATGAAAGTCTCGAGTACTATGTTAACCCAGTTCAAGATCCATTCGCCAAAGTCCTCTCGGGACTGGATCGCAACCAGAACATTGCAGAGTCTGGCCTACCACCAGCTCCAGGCCCAATTAACTTCCTATCATCTCCACCACCCGCTGTCACGTACAACATAGGTTTAAACAATGCTCCCCTCGCCTCTCCCTCACACACCCGCACCATCTCGGGAGGTACTCCCATCTCGTACAGCAACACACCTCAGAATGCCGCGCCTTCTGCGGTGCCCTCGTCACCTGTATCCTCACGGGGGCGGAATGATGACATTACTGCACCGAACTCAACACACTTCGACCCTACCTCGGCCATGCTGGATAATCGTATCGTTGAGTCGGATGAAGCGGCGCTTCTGGATGCCTTTGGATATAGTAACGAAGACGGAGACGACACAAGTAGTAATGACGAGTTCGACGCCTCGACTGGCAGTCCAATTTTTTCCAGGGTCGACGATCCCTTGCGCACACAGGTTGCGAGCTCTCCGTCTGTTTCTCTCCCCACCCCTGCACCTTCTGTAATTCCCATATCTCCGACGTCATCGTCAGCACCATCTCCGTCGACACCGTCTTCGCTGACTTTGACTGTCTCCGATTCCGACGCTAGTACGCCTTACGTCGATGTCGGCTTACAACAAGCAACGTCTGTTATCAATGATGACAAAGACAATCATTCTTCAGGGCGTCAGGCGCCTCTGACCGAGTCCATGAAAGATGCGATCCGACTCATTACACCCCCACAATTCCTCCCACTGATCGATCTGCTTTTGCTGGCGATGTCGAAAGGGGAAACGAAATCATCAAGGTCTACGATTGCTGTTGACTTGGTCAAGTCTGACAAGAATGCATACAAGCGCGCCGGGGTGACCAGGTTCAGTCATTATACTGCGCTAGCAGAACAAGCTTCTCTTGTGAAGCTTACTGCGCGGGATGGCGCCACATGGATAGCGCTCCATCCGAATCTGTTTAGACAGAACATCGACTCGGATCCCGAGTCATCATACACCCCATCGACTGTCCATATTAATGACTCCCCTACACCACCGGATAACATTACTTATAACAAGACTCCAGCTCCATCTTCAGCAGCTACGCCACCACCGACCGCCGCGTCGCCTTTGACCACTAGAACATCCGCATTGAACCCAAACGCTTCACCTTTCATGACAGTCGTGCCGATCCCGCTGTGCTTCCAGCCGCTCGTTGCCTGCCTGGCGAAAGTTCACAGGAATGGGATAGCGGAGCCTCTTCGTTCAGCAGTTGGCCAAGTGCTTGGGTTCAAAGTATATTCTCAAGCTGGCGCGGCCAGTCTGAAAGAATATATTGCTCAAGCCATGGACGCCGGCGTTGTGGAATGTGGAGGAGGCAATGGTTATGATTGGGTGAAACTTCATCCTGATGTGCGAAGTGGAAAGCGTTCTTGTTAGTTTGATTTAATGTCTTTTGTGTGTTGCGGTTCAAGTTCATCATCTGTTGTACGAGTATATATGTACCCGGGAATCAAGCGTGTCCCAGCCGAGGGCTGTATTTCATGAAAAGGAAGCCGACACACAAGTGACGTCCTTATCCTGTTTTTAAAGCTTCGGCGAGGTTTGAGACAATATTTTACCTTCCGTCCTGTTCTAGTGGGGTACATCTAACCGCCCTGACCAGTATTTCAACAGTGGCATTTTGCTGGATGTACTGACGAAGCCCGACTTCTAACTCGTCAGAAGAGCATACCACTACGACTTGATGGGCTCAGTGATCGGGAAGGGAGAAACGCATTAATGAGGGTTCACCTATATTATGTGACTCCCACTAAAGTCATCTTGTCGTTCATCGAAACCAAAAGAACACCGAGTCGACTCTGCTGTATTCCATGTCTTCTAAGTCGATAACAATTGCGAGGTTTTGTCGCTGATGGGACATATATTCCCAGTCCACGCAAGTTAATAGTAATGCTATGCAGAAGGCGCAAAGCCCACAGGTGTTATGCAAGTCGCTCAAGATGCGTAACAAACGCGAGAAATATTGATGCTGAGTACTAGTGAGGTTTTAGTAAAAGAATATTAATAGGGTTCGGTCAATCGGAAGGGTCTTGAATGAAAAACGAAAATGCACATGTGACCTAGCTGGTTAACAGTTTTATGATCAAATGTGCACCAAAGTCCTCGAGAAAACTTTCATTGCAATACACCCGCGACCATTTCCAGCAACGCCATTCTCAACGTCCTTCGCGATGACCTGCTGCATTGGCCTGTTTTTATTTATTTGACGCCATCGTCATTAATGACAACGAACCAGTGTGAAATGAAGAGCACGTCCCGGGCGTCGTCGAGCAAATTGGTGATGACCAAGCAACGTCTTCGAGACTTAGACAGCCTCCTACTAGTAGTCCGTCCATCCATTTGTTCGACTGCTGTTCGAGTCCTGTAGTAATTTTCTGCGGCTCACATTTTTAGTTCGCATCCAAGTCACAGCTTAACGGCTTACACACATCCACTGCCCCCGAATGGGTGTCAAAATCCACCCGAGAAATCGACTGATTTCTAGCTCGTCCGTTTCACGTACATAAGTTCATTGATAAACAATCCTCGCGAAGCGAATTGTCGAGGAATAGTTCACTTATCCTCCAATGAAAGTGACAGGATGCGAACTAATGTTCGTCATAACGCAATGACCGACCACGAGATAGTGAGTCATTAAATTATGGTTGGTTGGCGTACTTACATAAATTGACTCGATAACATGCTGCAGCTTGAAGTTGTTCGGACGAATGGATCACACTGGCTGGCCTTCTTAAAGGCGATTGGAACTAACTCTCAGGAACTAATTCTGCCCTCGTATATATCCAAGTTCGATAATTCATTTTTGCGTCTTTCAAGTTTAGATTAAACCTTTCACCCGACCATGACGATAAATGTGCATCCTTACTCACAGGCAGGCTTCGCGACTGGTACAAGTGAATTCTATGACCAGTGAGTGAACTATTCGCTCGTGTACATCTGTTGATCCTATTGAATTGGATGCACCTAGGGTTCGCCCCTCGTACCCAGCTGAGTGTCTTTCGTACATTCGCGGACAGGTACCCGAGAGCACAGCGCCGTTGAACATCGTCGAGTGAGTCAAATACATCACTTCTACTTCCTCCCTTCAGTCGGCTCTCAGGATCGGGGCAGGGACTGGCATTTTCACCCGTGCGTTGTTGACTCACCCTGACTGGGCGACGAGCATTGGCACCCTGAAAGCAATCGAACCAAGCGATGGCATGCGTGATTTTTGGACGAAGTCTGTCAAAGATAATCGCTGTACGATCATCAACGGAACATTTGATGACACCGGCGTAGAAGATGGGTGGGCAGACCTCATTATCATCGCACAGGTGAGTAGCGATAGGATGGAATTACGCACAGATGCTCATCCTTCGGCTGTGTAGGCATTTCATTGGTGCCTCGACTATGGGAAGGCATTCACTGAGTTCGCTCGTATCTTGAACAAGGACGGGGCGGCTGTATTTGTATGGAATCTTGCAGATAGGTTCTCTTCTGTTATTCTCTTCTGTATCAATTTTTGTAACAGCACTGCAGGGAGGCTGCAGGTTGGGTTGCGCAGGTCCAGCATTGTATCGAGGCCCGCGGGAACGGCAGTCCCCGATTTCGTCTCGATGTTTTGAGGCAGGCGTTCTCTACCGCTGAGTATACCTCGTTATTTCGTTCTCAAGAAGAGAAACAATGGGCACATCATGGTGTTGCTTCGGAGAAAACTATCACGGATCGCGCACAGAGTTGGAGTTACATTACCATGCTCCCTCCAGACGAGAAGGCTAAGGTAGTCGATGACATCAAATGCATCCTTGAGCGAGGAGATGGTAGAGTCTGGATCAACAAGGAGCAGGGCATGTATCAGGACCCGCATATGGCTCGCGCATTCATATCTAGGAAGAAATAGAACTGCCGGGTTGCCAAGTTTACGGATTCATGGATCCGTTGCGATTCCGATGTACGTGTGTAACATTAGTTGTCGCTCACACAAGTTTCGTTTGCAAGATCATCACCAGCGGCACCGCACACCCATTTCATCCTATGGTCTGTGGGTCACTGCTGCTCTGGGTTGAATGGTTTGACGCCTGTGGAAGATATTTAAATGGGATAATGGATACTTGGTGCATCCGCGCTGGTCGGACTTTGCTTTCGCCCAATTTGAAGTCAGCGACGTGGCAGAAGAGATACTCTAATATCTACGGAACAAAAGGATGCCTTTGCAGCTTCTGATATGTGCAAACGCTGAGCGCTGAGCGCTAGTAGCAGTAGTAGTCAGTGACCACTGCGGCGTGGCGCGAAAGCACCGCCTCGAAATAGAAGGTCTAACGGCAGTGCCCTCAAGTTGACCTCGAGGGAACTGCGTAGTACCCGTGTTCACTAAGTTATATACCCCCTTCGCCAATGACAATTTCATGTCCAACCATAGAAAGGTCGCTATATTCTGGGATTATGGTGAGTTTCTACGTAGTAGCCGCGCGCCTCTGATAGCTTAATTATGGCCCATGGGATATTTTCTCCGTCAGAAAATTGTAGCCCTCCCTCAGCAAATTCGCAAGGACATGCCATTGTAAATGGTATCCGACGAATTGCGCATGTCTTCGGATGCGTTACGTCGTTCAAAGCATACCTTGATGTCTCCTCACAGTCCCCCAAGTCTGTTGGCTTTCGCTCTGACCTTCAGTCCTCTGGGGTTTCCATAATCGACTGCCCCCACAATGGCAGGAAAGATGTAGTGGACAAGATGATTCTTGGTGTGTATTCTGTAAGGCGCCCGTAGCATGCACTATGAACTTTCGTTTGCTACTAGTGGACATGCTTGCATTTTCCAATGACCATCCATCGCCTGCCACCATTATCCTGATAGCCGGTGACCGAGATTATGCCTATGCTGTATCAACCCTCCGCCTTCGACAGTATAATGTCGTTCTCATCGTACCTCCATCACCAAACACTCCCCAGAGCCTGGAGTCTCAGGCTTCTGTCGTGGTGGACTGGAATTTTGCCGTTCTTGGAAAGCGCACAGAATCCGACACTTCACCTGTACGGCAACCTTATCGCAACCTTGACGAAGATGTCATGGAGCGGTTATCACGCGTAGTCTACGATTCGAATGAAGATCCTGCTGTTACCCCCATTTCCTCGAATCTTCCCGAAAAACCGGCCCATTCGCGGCGTGACAGTGCAGCAGTGCCGTTGCAGCCACCAGTCATTGAAAGGAATACGGATGCAGGTGATACTGCTCAGCCTGCATCATCGTGCACAAAGAAGGCTGCTAGCACAATCCCTGCAAGGCCTGTACTTCCTAGAGCCGTGCCTGTAGCGTCCCGTGTTAAATTTGCAACACAGCCAACGCAGACTGTCCCAGACATCGACCGGGACTTAGGCAACCCTCTCAAAGCGAACAATCCACTTTCAAATGAAAGTCTCACAGACGATTTCGTTAGCACAGCTAACGAGATTCAGGGTGCGAGTCGCGGTCCATTTTCCACAGCCCCCAGCTCGAGTTCTGGACTAGAACGCAACCAGAACATTACAGAGCCTGACTTTACTCCTACTATGGGCTTCAGAAATGCTCCACTATCTCCACTTCCTGCCGACCCGCACAACCCAGACCTGCAGGGCGCTCCTCTTGGCTCTCCGTTGCAGACCCACATCATTTCGGAATACACCCCCATCTCGTTCGGCAACAACCCCCACAGAACCGTGCCAGTTGCTGCGGTGTCCTTGTCACCTACACTGAAACGCAGGCAGGTTGATGCCACTACTGCACCTAAATCCACGAACGCCGGCTCCGTCTCAGCCTATATGGACGACTATGTCCTTCCATCCGACAAAGCAGCAGTTGTGGATGCCCTTGGACTTGATGATGGCAAAGATCGAGACCACAACGGCAACGACGAGGTTGCAAATGTCTCGATCAACAATTCAATTTTAACTGAGGCCGATGATCCATCATCCGTAGAGGTTGCGAACTCTGCTGATTCCGATTCCGATTCGTTCCACACTACAGACGATGCTTCTATTGCGAACTCTCCCCCTGCGGAGGATTATCCCCCCACTCCCGAGCCTTCTGTACTCCCCACGTCCCCGATGTCATCGTCAACATCGTCGATTCCGTCTTCATCGGCTTCGATCACCTCCGATTCCAATGTTACCATGGCTAACGTCGGGATCGGTTCACAACAAGCAACATCTGTTATCATCGATAACAAAGACGAATCTTCGGGGTGTCAAGCACCTCCTATCGACTCTGAGTCCATCGATGATAAGATTCGACGCATTGCACCCCAAGAATTCCTCCCGCTGATCAATCAGCTTCTGCTGGCGAGGTCGAAAGGGATCAAGAAAATTGCTAATGACATAGTTCGGGGTGATAAGGATGTATACAAGCGCGCGGGCGCAACTAATTTCGCAGATTATATATTGCTAGCGAAAGAAGCTTCTGTAATCGAGGTTGGTGAGGGGACGGGTAAAAACAGCGCATGGATAGCGCTGCACCCACGTTGGCTCGTGCAGGAAATTGAAGCACCAAAACCACCGACCCCTTCGCCTGATCGTAGTAATAAACCCCCTACACCACAGGATAATATTTCTGATGCTGAAATTTTATCCACGGCTCCTACGCCGCCGTCGAGCACTGCGTTGCAAGAGACCACCAGGCTAGCTACGCTCAACCCCGACGCTCCACCATTTGTGCCGATCCCGCCTCGCTTCCAGCCACTCGTCACCTGCCTGTCTAAAGTTCACGAGAGTGGGCTAGTGAAGCCCTTTCCTTCGACAGTGGGCCTAATGGTTGGACCCGAGATATTTCTTCAAGCTGGCGCGTCCAGCCTGGCAGAATATATTGGTCAAGCAGTGGATGCTGGTGTTGTGCAATGCGGAGGAAATAGTGGCTATACGTGGGTGAGCCTCCATCCTGATGTGCTGAGTGGAAAGCGTTCTTGCTAGTTTGGCCTGCTGTCTCCAGAGACTCCATGCGTTAGGGATATTCTAGTCAATTATCTGACATATGAGTATTTATTGTAAATCAAGTTTGAATCAAGTGTTACCGAGTAGAGGGCTGTATTCCAGGGAAGTCGACACACCAGTGACGTTCTCGTCCTCTTCTAAAGCTTCGACGAGATTCGAGACACTGTCTTTTTCATCGTCTGTGCTTCCTTGATCCTCCATTTCATCCTATAGTTTGTGGGTCACTGCTGCTTTGGATTGAATGGTTTGATGCCTGTGGAAGATATTGAAGTGGGATAATGGATATTTGGTGCATCCGTGCTGGTCGGACTTTGCTTTCGCCCCAATTTGAAGTCAGCGACGTGGTAGAACAAAGGTCTGCAGAACAAAGGACATTACGCATTTGCAGCTTCTGATATGTGCAAACGCTGAGCGCTGAGCGCTAGTCACAGAAGCACCGCCCCGAAGTGAATGTCAGAGTTCTGGCCGGTCTGGGCACAAGTCTGCGTAGACTTCAGGTCTGCGGTCTGGGCACCCCTCGGCAGGCTCGGCAAATTCAAATGGAGTCTACTTGCAGGTGTACCTGCCCGCCGCCTGCTGCCCGCCAGGTCATCAGGAAAACGTCGAGTCCCTTTTCAGCCCTTGATTTCCTTCGGCAACTCCATAAGGTACATAAGGGTGTTTAAGGATGCCCAAGGCATCATTCTGCTACTTGGCGAACTTCGAATGAATTATTTCTAAGGAAGATAGAATTTTAAGGAAGACATATAAGTACTAAGTAGCGCTAAGCAAGCTCGTTGCTAAGTGCATGCACATCACATCTACAGCCTGAGACAAGTAGTGTCAATAAGCGTTACAAAGAGCACAGATAAACTTACAAGGTGTTGCCGCAAGCTCAACATGTGCTACCACTGTAGTAGGTCCATCAAGATCCAACCGTTTCACCAACTTCACCCTCAATGGACCAATGCTCGGGTTTGTCGACATTCAGAAACCCAGACTGCTGAGCAACCATGGCCCGTGCGTTGGTACGCAGCGCCTGGCGGGGGGTGGGCGGGTGAGGCGTGATGTGACTGGCGGGAGAGGGTCAGCCATTGCTCGGGGGGCGCCGGCATCTTCAAACTCCGTCAGAGCATTACCACCTGTGCCCAGACTTGTGCCAAGACCACAGACCTAAAGTCTATGCAGACTTGTGCCCAGACCGGCCATTTCAGAGACGCCCTCGCCCCGAAATAGAAGCAGTTTAACGGCAGTGCCCTCGAGTTGGCCTCGAGGGAACTCAAAGGGAACTGCGTACCCGTGTTCACGAGATACTTAAAAGTTATATACCCCCTTCGCCAATGACAATTTTATGTCCAACCATAGAAAGGTCGCTATATTCTGGGATTATGGTGAGTTCCTACGTATACGTAGTAAGACGTAGTAGCCGCCACTGATAGCTTATGGCCCATGGGATATTTTCTCCGTCAGAAAATTGTAGCCCTCCCTCAGCAAATTCGCAAGGACATGCCATTGTAAATGGTATCCGACGAATTGCGCATGTCTTCGGATGCGTTACGTCGTTCAAAACATACCTTGATGTCTCCTCACAGTCCCCCAAGTCTGTCGGCTTTCGCTCTGACCTTCAGTCCTCTGGGGTGTCCATAATCGACTGCCCTCACAATGGCAAGAAAGATGTTGTGGACAAGATGATTCTTGGTGTGTATTCTGTAAGGCGCCCGTAGCATGCACTATGAACTTTCGTTTGCTACTAGTGGACATGCTTGCATTTTCCAATGACCATCCTTCGCCTGCCACCATTATCCTGATAGCCGGTGACCGAGATTATGCCTATGCTGTATCAATCCTCCGCCTTCGACAGTATAATGTCGTTCTAATCGTGCCTCCAACACCAAATATTCCCCAGAGCCTGGAGTCTCAGGCTTCTGTCGTGGTGGACTGGAATTTTGCCGTTCTTGGAAAGCGCACAGAATCCGACGCACCACCGGTACGACAACCTTATCGCAACTTTGACCAGGATGTCA
This sequence comes from Suillus clintonianus, assembly GCF_016758775.1. Taxonomy (NCBI): domain Eukaryota; kingdom Fungi; phylum Basidiomycota; class Agaricomycetes; order Boletales; family Suillaceae; genus Suillus; species Suillus clintonianus. Next base: position 47,434 of record NW_024539405.1, read on the forward strand.
TGGAGCGGTTATCACGCGTGGTCTACGATTCGAATGAAGATCCTGTTGGTACCCCCGTTTCCTCGAATCTTCCCGAAAAACCGGCCCATACACGGCGTGACAGTGCAGCAGGGCCGTTGCAGCCATCAGCGTTTGATAGGAATACGGGCGCAGGTGGTACTGCTCAGCCTGTATCATCGTGCACGGAGAAGGCTGCTAGCACAATCCCTGCGACACCTGTACTTCCTAGAACCGGGTCTGTACCGTCCCGGGCTAGATTTGCGACACAGTCAACACAGACTGTCCCAGACATCGACCGGGACTTAGGCAACCCTCTCAAAGCGAACAATCCACTTTCAAATGAAAGTCTCACAGACGATTTCGTTAGCACAACTAATGAGATTCAGGATGCGAGTCGCGGTCCCTTTGCCACAGCCCCCAGCTCGAGTTCAGGACTAGAATGCAACCAGAACATTGCAGAGCCTGGCTTAACTCCTACCATGGGCTTGAGAAATGTTCCACTATCTCCACTTACTGCCGTCCCGCACAATTCGGACCTGCAGATCGCTCCTCTTGGCTCTCCGTTGCAGACCCGCATCATTTCGGGGTGCACCCCCGTCTCGTTCGGCAACAACCCCCACAGAACTGTGCCAGCTGCTGCGGTGTCCTTGTCACCTGTACTGACATGCGGGGAGGGCGATATCATCACTGTCCCGAAATCAACGAACCCCAGCTCCGTCTCTGCCTATATGGACGATTGTGTTATTCCATCGGACAACGCATCAGTTGTGGATGCCCTTGGACTTGATATTGCCGAAGACAGAAACCACAACAAAATCGACGAGGTTGCAAATGTCTCGGTCACCAGTCCACTTTTGCCTGAGGTCGATGACCCGTCGTTTGTACAAGTTGCGAACTCTGCCGAATCGTACCACACTACAGGCGATGCCTATATCGCGACATCTCTTCCTGCCAAGAATTCTCCCCCCACTCCTGAGCCTTCTGTAACACCCGTGTCTCAGATGTCATCGTCGACACTATCGACACCATCGTCTTCGGCTTCGTCAACTTCGATCGCCTCCGATTCCAACGTTACCATGCCTAACGTTGAGATTGGCTCACAACAAGCAACGTTTGTTATCAGTAATAACAAAGACAAATCCTCAGTGTGTCAAGCGCCTCCTGTCGACTCCGAGTCCATAGAGGATAAGATTCGACGCCTCACACCCCCAGAATTCCTCCCGCTGATCAAACAGCTTCTATTGGCGAGGTCGAAAAATATTATGAAACCATCAAGGTCCGACATTGCTAATGATATGGTTCGAAGTGACAAAGATGTATACAAGCGCGCGGGCGCAACTAAGTTCGCGGATTATGCTTTGCTAGCGAAAGAAGCTTCTGTAATCGTGTTTGGTGGGGGGACGACTCGAAGCAACTCATGGATAGCGCTACACCCAAATTGGTTCAGGCAGGAAATTGGTGCACCAAAACCATCGACCCCTTCGCCTGATCCTAGTAACAAACCCCCTACACCACAGGATAATATTTCTGATGTTAAAATTTTATCCATGGCTCCTACGCCGCCGTCGAGCACCGCGTTGCAAGAGACCACCAGGCTAACTACACTCAACCCCGACGCTCCACCATCTGTGCCGATTCCGCCTTACTTCCAGCCACTCATCACCTGCCTGTCTAAAGTTCACAGGCGTGGGCTGGTGAGGCCCTTTCTTTCAACAGTGGGCCTAGAGGTCGGACCCGAGATATATCTTCAAGCTGGCGTGTCCAGCCTTGCAGAATATATTAGTCGAGCTGCGGATGCTGGTGTTGTGCATTGCGGAGCAAATAGTGGTCATGCATGGGTGAGCCTCCATCCTGATGTGCTGAGGGGAAAGCGTCCTTGCTAGTTTGGTCTGCTGTCTCCGTGCGTTAGGGATCTTCTAGTCTATTATCTGTAATATGAGTATTTATTGTAAATCAAGTGTTACCGAGTAGAGGGCTGTATTCCAGGGAAGTCGACACACAAGTGACGTCCTCGTCCCCTTCTAAAGCTTCGACGAGATTCGAGACACTGTCTTTTTCATCATCTGTGCTTCCTTGATCCTCTAGTGGGGCCCACCTCACCTCCCTGACCAGTATTTCAGCATTGGCATTCTGCCGGATGTACTGGCGAAGTCCATCTTCTAACTTGAGCAACTCGTCAGGAGAACATGCCAACTGGGACTCAATGAGTTCAGTTCTCAGGAACAAAAATGAGGGTGTACCTCTATTCCGCGACCACCACTGGAATCATCTTCCCATTCATCGAAATCAAAGGCACACTGAGTCGACTCTGCTATGTTGAACAGGTCTTCTATGTCATTTGGGTCGAGAGCTATTTTGAAGTATCCTCGCTGATGGAACATGAACTTGACTGGAGCCTGTCGAGCACTGCGTAATGGTATTTGAGATAAATTATAGAAAAGAAAGGCTGGACGGACCCATGGCGGTTGATCATTTCCCTCACGTTACTGAGAGTGCGGTTGATATTATTGGTCCTACATTCTCTTCCCGCCAGTTCAGCTACAATGACATCAAAGAGTTTTGGTAGGTACTTACATGATGATGCCCACAGAACCGTGCATCATTGCTTCGTAAGTGACGGCTTGACCATTGTCACTCTTGCTTTTGGACGCCTGTATAACTCTGTGAGGCCCGACAACAGACGGCGAGCTTGTATATGTACCTTGACCAAGACATTCTCAATGTTCTCTTTCGGAACACCCGCATCTTTTGCGCGTCGGATGGCAGTGGCTAGCATAGAGTTTTCTTCAGGGATCGGCGACCCGCCATCTAAATGCGGGGCGTAAGCTACTGAAGAGGACGCGCACGAAACATACATACTCCTGGCAGCGGCAAGAATGTCCTGGCAAACGCGTGTAGCGCATTCATTAGGACGACATGCAAAGGAAGAGGCTTACGCGGGCGGCTTTACCGTACAAAATGGACTTCTTCGCGTCTTCTGCACCTTTTCTTTGCTTTATTTTAGACCACTAGACGGGTTGGTTGTGAGTATTTGAAGAGTTAGAGTTGAGACCAAGTCTTACTTTGTTATGACCCGAGAACGGTGTTGGACTACTGGAAAACGATCGTGTATATGATGCGCGCGGCAAAGCAGTCGATAGCCTTGAGCGGAGCATCCAGCAAATTGTAGTCTGTTCAGTCACGCTACCGAAGTAATAGGCTACGTCCACCGTGACACGTGATGGCACCGCGGCGTTGTCCCTGAGTAAAATTAGACGTGTTGGAATACTTGCACATATCGAGGTGCGCAGCCATCCTCAGATTTATGTACATCGGATCTATATTACAAGCTCCTAAAATATACACATACTGTGTGACCTTACATATTGTAACGAGTACACTTCCGTGAAGTTGTTAGACCTTAAATCCTTCAACTAAAACCACTTAAATATATTTCGCCGGTGGAGTTTCAGCTCTCTCGCCGGATTTCTCAACACCAGCCTCCGCGGCGCGGACAGCGCTAGTGAGATCGAAATGGAAGAAGGGGGTTTCAATGGGGACGATAGGCACTTCCCCCGAAGTAGGAGGAAGAGTCTCGCCGTGGGCCTCGATATCTTCGATGCTGGAGGCATCATCCCACCATTTTTCACGGCGACCGCCACGGTAGGGTACAACAGGAGCGATCTCGTTAGGAAGATCGCTTGCTGGGGTACCAATACCGAAACCTGCGGCTACAAGAGCACGCCGGATCCAAGGTGACAGGATGGTAGCAAAATGGAACTGCAGTGTTGCATTAAAAAGGCAGCGTCGTCGGGGTTCACAAGATGACTAACCTCTACAGGATGGTTTGCCCATCTTTGGACTTCGTTCCGTGTGTCTATGAGAGCTTGGACAGCCGTGGTATCGATATGGGATCTGTGAATAAGAAGTAAGTGAATTGACTCGTAAGGGAGTCTGAGGCCAGAGAACTTACACTCCAGAGAAGTCTAGCACAATGGCATGAAGAACAGGTCTTTCGTTGTTGGCTGCCTCCGCATCCTGTGAGTTGCCACGAGTTGGTCCGGGATCGTTCCAGGGGCGGTCGGCCAAGCGGATCGAGCTGAAATCGATCCCACGTCTCATGTTCTCCTTCACATAATCGACAAGGACGGAGTTGACGAGAGAGCAGTTGGGGTACAGGTAGCTTTCTTCGAAGCGGTATACGATCACACCCGGAGCGGGAGGGTGGACCTTGATATATTGGTTCGTTACGCCATCCTTGCGCAACGGAACGAAGACTTCTCGTGACTCCCTTGAGTTACGTGAGAGGGTAACCTTCCCAACGAAATATCCTCTAGGGTGTGCGATGCGAACCAAAAGTAAGGCGAACGATGCCGCGATAGAGGTGTAGATACCATTCTCAATAGACGAAAAGACGGTGACCAGGACTGCAGCCAACCAAATAATAAACTCGAGGGGAGAAACGCGCCAGTAAGAGTACGCTTGGGAAGGTGACGCGACAAGATCAGCGACCGCGTGGATAATGACTGCTGAAAGCCCAGCATTAGGAATCCAGTAAAACGCTGGTGTAAGGCCATAAAGAGCGACGACGACGACCATCGCAGTGATAACACCAGCCAAAGGAGTCCGCACGCCCGACTTCGACTTCAAGGCAGAACGGGAGAACGATCCTGTCGCGGGATACGCGTGGAACAAAGTGCCAAGCGTGTTAGTGACACCTATAGCGATGAGTTCTTGGTTGGGGTTGATCTTATATGAGTTGACCCGTCCAAATGCTGCAAGTAGTGTGTTAAAAGGGTTAGACGGTCAGATAATTAGTGGCTTACATTTGGCAATGGCGATGTGCTCAAGAAGGAGGATTATGGTGGCAACAGGGATGTGTGGCGCGAGGGCATTGACGAGCTCGCTGTTGATAACGGGGGGGCCCACATTTTGGAACCCTGCGGGGACAGTTTGCAATATTTTAATCGGGTATTTACCGGAGGCGGTTTTATGGTCTCGGCAATACAGCCAAGCGGCGAGGGTCAATACTATCACCACAAAAGCATTTCTTGTAACTGAGATGAAAAAGAAAAGTCGGCCTGAACAAATACCGTAAGAGCCTTGTCAAGAGAAGACCATACAGATCACAGCTTACTTCGATTGGGGTAGTGCTTGGAGAATTGATCACAAATAATGCGAATTGCGTAGAGTGCAAAAAGGCCTGTGAGACCCCATGCCGCATCTAGAGTCGTACCAGGGAGTCCCTTGAGTGTGTTGATGATAACTTCGTATGTGGCAGCTCGAGTACTATAAAGTGTCACAAAATTGCGTTTCGCTTGAAATGACACCGCTTACTTGAATCCGGTGATACCCATGAGGCCAGGAACCTGACCTGCAACTATATTGATCGCAGATCCAGTCATAAACCCACTGACTGCTGGTGTGGGTATGAACTCGACGAGCCATCCGAGGCGCAAGAGGCCAATCCCAAGCACGATAAATCCACAAACAAAGGCCAATGTTGTGGCTATTAGGGGGGAAGCCCATTTACCAGGATGCTCTGAATCTACAGCACTGATAATTTCAGCCACGGTTAGCGACATAACTGCCACTGGTCCGATAGAGACATCCTTGGAAGTCGCGAAGAACTAGAAGTAAATTTAGCATCGCAATTATCCAAATTAGTGCGCACGTACGCAGTATACAAGAACGCCGACGAAGGATGAATATAGACCGTACTGAGGAGGAAGAGTCGCAAGCTACGAAGGCTTGTGAATAAACGAACAAGAGATTTGATACAGAATTTAATACTTGTGCATATGACATCCCTTGTGGGACCAGCACCATTCCTACGGTAAGACCTGCAATGAGGTCTCCAGTAAGCCATCCAAAATCTGAAAACATCCAAGTGAGTAGAATTATTTTAAATAGTAATGATATTCTTACTGTATCGCGTGATCCATCCAAGGATTGGGAAAAGACTGGTGAAGTAATTCACCACCTGGAATAACAGAGATCTATTGAATGGGATGGAGAAGTATATGAATTTCGTACCTCATGCCTTGGGTCTTTGACAAGGCTCTTCAAATAGGTTTCGGTGGAGATTGTGGTTACAGTCTCCTCCGGACGCCCAATGATCCTATTGCCAGCACGTTTTGCTGACTCAAGCATGGTTGAGGGTGTTAGAGAAACGGGGACGTTGGCTCAAATGGGAATGTACCCTCGGGTAGATATTTATGCGTAGCTGGGCGTCAAATGCAGCTGGTAATGCGGCACTGGACTGGCTCAAAAAGACAGGTTATTACGTTTGAAACGTATTTTAGCTGTACAGTCAGTGATGAAGTTCCGAAGAGTGGATAAATTGATGGCAAGGGCTCTGGGATATCTATTTTATAGATGTCAGTCCAAATTAATCCTTCACCCCTACGTACCCACTGGGCATCGATGTCGACTGAGCACGCCATTGATGGTCCAATTGACGATAGTTACTTCAAACAGGGCTGTATGCAAGATTCCGGCAGGGCTCCATCATATGCGCTGAGTTGAAATTCATCATCTGTTCTAAGTTGGGTTGGCCCGATTGTGACAAAAATATTTATTGCAAGCAAAATATCCGTGCCCCCTCTATAATGAATGACAATATCATATCAGGGATTGTCGTGTCGTGATCCAAAATGGTGCTATCAAACGTAGTATATAGCGTGATTCAGGGCTCTGTAAATACTTCCCTACGTGCTTGAGCGTGCTTGACTGTGCCTGCCGGAGCGGGTGTTTAGATTTGACGTGACATTTTTAGGCACCAATTCTGCCACGACGTGGAGTCGGCGCAGACCGTGTCACTCAGCCTGGTTTCAAATTTGAGAACGATATCACGCCTCTCCGTGTAGTGCAACATCATGGCAGCTGCACCCGCCTTCGGCATTTGGTCTGAATACCTTGTAAGATGCGCCTTTGTTCAAGTCACTTCCGACAGCGTGAGAGAACGTTTAGTAGCCAATGACATATACACACCGTGGTCAAAGAAACCCTCTCCTGGAACTCCGAAGATCCAATTGAATGACAGTGGCCACATGTCCCTGTCGGAAGACAAAGTAAATATAACGTCGGTATAACGTGATGGAGTGTAGTACCTGCTGGTCCAAGTAAGTCGGATCGGCTATGCTCCACGATACTCCTGTATCAACATGACTGTCATGGTTGTCTTGCTTGGCAAGCTGCCATTGTACTCCGTCGAAAGAAAGTTCGCAATAATCTCGATTCTGATACTGTGTGCGGGGTGCGGAAGTTACAAACAGGCTAATCGGTCAGGTTCAATATTTGATATCAATTGTCAATTAGAGGGAGATGTGCGCCTATGTGCGCTAACCTGAGTGACCCTTGAAAGCTTGGCTAGAAAGTTGTGCAGTACTACGCAGTGAGAAACTATAAACGGTACCTCTGCCGTAAATGGTCACGTGTAACGTGCTGTTTTGCTTTGTCCTTACTGCGTTGTACTCGCGTCGTTGTCAAGACCAGTGCGCAGTGCGCCTGTATCACGAACAGATATCACGAACCCTTCAGTAACGATAGCAATTTATGTCTATTCATCCAAAGCCCGTGCCTCTCGTGGCACCAGGACATACCCGCCCAGTAACTCACCTTTCTTTTTCGCCACTCCAAGACGATGGCACCTATCTTCTTGTGTCCAGCTGCAAAGATGGCAACCCGATGCTTAGAGAATGGACAGGAGACTGGATAGGCACGTTTTTGGGTCACAAGGGAGCAGTATGGAGCACAAAGCTCTCGCCGGATGCCTCGCGAGCGGCATCGGGAAGCGCTGACTTTACTGCGTGAGTCTGCCGCCACAATTGCCACCTTGCTTTTTTCCTTGCTAATTGAAACCAAGAAAAATCTGGGACACATATTCAGGAGACGTGTTGCACTCCTTTCCTCACAATCACATTGTTCGAACTGTGGCCACATCTCCAACGTGTTCTCACCTTCTTACTGGTGGTCAAGAGAAGAAGGTCAGAATATTTGACCTTGGACGTCCAGACGCGGAGGCCGATGTTCTTGGAGATCTTGGCGTACCATCGCATGACGGAACTGTGAAGAGCGTCGTTTGGGTTGGAGAACATACTGGTGTATCGGCTGGCGAGGATGGTATCATCAAGTTTGTTGTAATGACTAACCATAACAGAACGCCACTGACGATAATGTTTTACAGATGGTGGGACCTGCGGACACAAAAACTTACTACAACTATGACATTCCCTAATCCGATAACTTCAATGGAACTTTCACCGCAAACCAAGCGTCTGGTTGTGACATCGGGAAAAACCGTCGCATTTATACCTGCTTTACCTAGTGGTACTCCAACGCATAGTCTCAACTTGCCGTACTCGCCATCATCCGCAACCGTTCATCCTATTCTTCAAGACCGGTTTGTCACAGGCAACCTAGGTGACGAGTGGGTCAGAGTTCATGGAATGGATGGGGAGGAGAGGGAGATATTGAAGGGTCACCACGGACCTGTCCATTGCGTGGAGTTCAGCCCTGACGGTGAAGTATATGCAAGCGGCAGCGGTGCGTTTTCCACCTCATAACTCCAGGATGTCTTATCTGATACGGCGTCGATTACATTACTTTTCAGAGGATGGTAAGACTTGTTCGAACAAAATGACCAGGACGATATTGACAGGTATCATGCGACAGGTACAATCCGACTCTGGCAAACAACCCCCGGGAAGGCATACGGCTTGTGGCAAGGTAATGCTAATGGTGGTTAGGAGAGAGTGGGAAGGCGACACCGCACACCATCTAACATCTTTAGGTCATTTCTCTCATACATCGTCGATTAAGTCGTGGAAATGTTCGTTGATCGAGCAAGGGGATACATCATGTAATGTCAAGAAGTCTACAAATCAATCATATCATACTGTTTCCAATCTGCATGACCATCTTTATTCGACAGGCTAGCTAGCGGTCTTGCATGGAATCGCAATCATACTTCCATTGGGGTACTGAGAACACCCGTATTGAACTAGGTGAATATTGTCGAGAAGAGAGAGGCGCTGGAACTACTCAAACTAGAGGAGCTAGCCCACTGAAACTCCGCACCGCGATACCAAAAATTGGTAACGTTGATGGATGGTTCTTAAGTCGCCGTCTTTTGATTCCCACTATTAGTAGCTTTATGTTATCGTATGGACTGGCGCTATTATTGCCTATAAAATACCCAAGGGCCCGGGATGGCTCATCTAAGTTCCTATATCCACGGTAAGTAACGCTGAACATGCTGAAGCCGATCGCCAGCTGCTCCAGCCTAGCAATCTTGCGACTCTCGCAGATATCATCTATTCGCAAGAGTGGAGTCAGGTTATCCTCCTTGCACACCACGCCCGCGATCCAGAGAGAGGGCTTAGGAGATTTTGCATTGACAGATCGAGTTGCAATCGTCACCGGAGGCAACCGTGGTCTTGGACTCGAGGCCGCACTAGCGCTCTCTACGGCTGGTTCGCGTGCAGTATATTGTTTGGATCTTCCGGAGAAGCCAGGTGAAGATTGGAACGCGGCTCATCAAGCCGTAGCAAAACTTGGGAATGCAGGACGACTCGAATATTTGACTGCTGACGTTCGCGACCAGAACCGACTGCTCAAAACGGTAGAAGAAATTGCAACAAAGGAGGGAAGGATGGATATTTGCGTCGCAGCAGCAGGCATTACTGGGGCCGCCAAACATTGCTTGGATTATACGGAAGAAGATCTCGAAGAGGTGTGTCGTCGTTCTGTATGTGATTGCAAGAACATAGCCCAATGAGTTCACGAGAGGTTTATGCTGTAAATCTCAAAGGGGTATTCTTCAGTGCTCAAGCTGTCGCAAGGCAAATGGTTCGGTTCCAGCTACCGGGAAGCATAATCCTCCTTGGCTCTATCGCTGGCAGTGTTGCTATGAAGGTAACAATAGTTCCGCTGTTCTCGCTTACATATCATTAGCCCCACTCAATTACATTTTATTTCGCCCATTTTATTTTCCTGTAAATGAGTGTATATCGCCGTGGGGAACAACCAGACGACTAAATAATTAAAATAATATGTTGGACCTGCTGGATATCTGTCGTCGCGGAGTTTCATTCACTGCGAGCACCTCAAACATCGCATACATACATCATGGCACGTCTACGACGTCTCGGACGCAAGTCACTGAAGTATCATCAATCAGCAGCACAACAGCTCGAAGTCCTTGCAATTGCACAGCTGGCAACTGCAGAAGATGGTGATGACTGAAATTCTCGGTCTCACTCTAGCAGCCCTTGCAGCAGACCATAGACGGAAATCACGAAGCAAGAAATATGGCATCCGTGGAGAATACAACCAACCTAAGTCTGAGGACTTCTTCAATATTCTGCTTGGACAGGCTAGTGAAAGGCAGTTTAAAGCCTGGTTTCGGTAACGCAAATTTTTGCTGATTTGTTCTCGAAGACTGACTACCAATAGAATGCGAAGGGAATCCTTCTGGCATGTCCACAACTTGATATGCGCTGACCCGATTTTTGTTAGCACTTGCAACCGCCCTCAGCGCCCTGTTTACTACCAACTGGCAACATTCTTGTGTCGTCTGGGTGCCGAGAGCGGACTCAAAACTGCTGGTGTCATGTCCATTGCCGAGGGCTCAGTGTATGTCTATTGCTATCGAGTTTGTCGGGCAATTCGGAATATCCGAAGTGCTCATTTAGCTTGGCCAGGAGAGCAACGGAGGCAGTTTCTCTCTGGCGAAATGGCTGAGTGGGGTTTTCCTGGTTGTATTGGAATCGCCGACGGTAGTTATATTCGTCTCGAAAATAAACCAACAGAGAATGGGTTTGCATATTGGTGCCGCAAGAAATTTTATGCAGTATGTCTCTGTGCTTTAATACTGCTGAATATTTAAACTACCAAATGCTAGATCATCGTACAGGCAACCTGTGACCATCGGGCAATTTTCACGTCGTATGATTTTGGATGGCCAGGATCAGTTCAGGATAGTCGGGTGTTCAAAAATTCGCATTTATGGAGGCGAAAGGCAGCCTACTTCCAGCAACATGAATATATACTAGTCGACAAAGGTACATTGCTCAGAAACTTGTATTGTGATGTGCTAACCTGAGATCTTGTAGGCTACCCGTTGACAATGTACTCGATACGTCCTTTCAACGAATTTGATCTTACCAACGATGCTGATGAGGCGAGGCGACGGTGGGATTGGAATAGGAAGTTATCTTCACTTCGGATATTTGTTGAACATGCTTTCGGGCGCTTGAAAGGCCGTTTCCCGCTCCTCCGTGGCATGAGTGGAATTGACTTGCCAGACATCTTCCGAATGGTTGAAGCAGCAATGATTCTTCATAATATACTGGAGGAAAATGGTGATGACCCAATGACTATCAAGGGATTTAATGGCACGGAGGATCATGGTGTACATGAAGTTCGAGGCGAAGGTCCAGTGCAGATGACAGGGGCAAATGCTAACGAGGATGATTTATATCGTCTAGGTCTTTTACGTCGCAAGAATCTCGTAGACTACTCTATGAACTAGTGTCCTCTGCTGTCAGTCGCTCTGCCATTTTTTGGCCACGAGCTTGTATCAGAGGGTTTGGATGATTCAAAAATTCACTCGCCTGTTGCCACTCCTCCTGCTGTGCCTTGTGTCGTGCCTCTTCTCTCTTCGCTCGAATGTCAGCCTGACGTTGCTCATACTCCTCCTGCTCACGCTTCTCACTGCTTCAACGTGACCTCCATGTTGAGTTTGGCAACCTCTAGATTAGTTTCGTCGACTTTTGCCTGCCGTCTATGACGCTCGCCCATAGTTCCCATCATGTCGCGAAGAAGTGTGCTGGTATCGGAAATGTCATTGGCCTCAAATGATGCTGACTTATGCATTCGTTTTTTCGGTGGAGTCTCATCATCTGAGATAGACTCGCTCGAGTTGATGTCGTGGCTGCGAACCACTGTGGTATCATTACGAGCACTGATGAACTATCAGGAGCCTCTCCCAATAATAAATGATAATTACTCACACAGCGTCAATGGCTCTGAAAATTTCACTAGCTTCAAACTCATCCAGTACCTTCTTCGACACTTTTTTCTTTGATGTGCGTTTTCGCTTCGTCCCATCTAGTGCAACATCATCTTCGACAATATTCCCGCACTCGCCGTCAAGCTCATCTCCCTCTCCATCTTCATCTCCATCACCTCCACCAGTGTGCTCTTGGCGCTCTCGCACAGCCTTGTACTTTGGCCAAGCTTGGTTGTGCCAGAAGTTACGAATTTGAGCATGGTCGACTCGGCCTTTTAGCAAGACACATGCTATCTGCATGGTTTCGGACCTTTTGGTAAGCAAGCACACTCGGACTCGAACAAATTTCACACTTACATATGTGAAGGTTGTGGTCTGTGTCAGCTTGAATGTTGGCCACACTTCTGGAGAGGTAATATACTTCACGGCTTTCAGTTTATCTTCATCCGAAAACGCTCTCCCTGAAGTTGCACCTTCCAGCTTCACGGGTGTCTCTACAGGTGCAGCTCCAAGTCCCTCTGGCTCAAGCTTAAGACCTGCCCGACCGAGCTGGCTCTCGGCGAGCTTTGAGATCTCATCGTCCGAGTTACCAGAGGTCCGTCTGTTCCCTTCGCCGGATTTACTTCCTGTCCCTCTCATTGACTTTGGCTTTGGAACAGGAGTAGCACTACCTGGAGTCTTCGGAGCAGCTCGTGCTCGAATGCGTCGCACAGGTGTTTTTGCGGGTGTCACTGTTGGCATAGTGGGAGCTTCAGGTATGTCATTCTCCCCATCTCCGGAGGAGAGGATATGACCCTGATCTGAAAAATTTGATGGTAGGCTGAAAATCGTGTGGCCGTGGTTGTTCCATCGATGGTCGTGGTTTTGTGGGGTGCCATTTTGTGATGGGATGAATGAGAGGCCCTCGGGACACATTTTTCGAGGTGATCGACGAAGCCCAGATGTTGGATCGGTGTAGAAATGTGGTTGACGTGCAGGGGTGCTGGGACAAGACATGGGGTGAGTGTCAGCCTGCTGGATGTGCCTTCCGTGATACTGATTTGATGAAGGGGGCTGCGGCAACTCGAAATCTGCGTTGGGGAGGACATGTCCATTTCCATCGTGAATGGGAAGTTGCTCAAATACATTTGGCACTTGCAGGTACGTGTTTTCGGTTGGAAAAGTCCACTGCGAACCAGTTATGATTCATGACTGCAGCACACTGATGAACTTGCACGCTCGTTCACGCATCTGCGATCACGGTGTGTGCCGTGTCGGCACATTCGAATCTCAGCTAGTGTTGCGCTCCTGTAAATATATAATAAAATACTTATGGTTTGCTTCATTTCGGTGGTGCTCTCACAGTCTGTCAATCATATATTGCTTGCACAAAATAAAATGGGCGAAATAAAATGTAATTGAGTGGGGCTATTGACTACACGTGCAGGGCACGCCAGTACTTCCATACAATACCGGCAAGGCCGCAGTGATACAGATGGCCCGCAGTATGGCATGCGAACTTGCACAAAAGAACATCAGGGTGAACTCGCTGTCACCAGGTTTTATTGATACACCGTACGTTCTGTATTGTGTTCCAAAACCTCTGACGCATCAGTTATTAGCATGGTGGCACCAGTATTGTCTGCGCAACCGCAACTTCAAGCTATATGGTCAGAACAAAGCTTCATGAACAGGCTTGGCAAGCCTCACGAGCTGCGTGGAATTGTGACATGGCTGGCATCCGATTCATCGAGCTTTTGCACGGGAAGCAAGTGAGTAAAATCTCTGGTTCGAGATGTGAAAATATTAACGTCCATATTTCCTAGCATTGTTGTTGACGGTGGATATACCGCATGGTAGAGCTGATATTGAAAATTGAGTACAAGATTGATTCTGTGTGTTTGTACTTGGGACTCGGAGAACCAGTACTAGTGCATCAACAAAAGTGCCGCTGGCATGCACGGCCGGTCGCTGCCTTGTATGGTATACAAACCCCGAACAGAATTGCAGAAAGTATGTAGGGCTTGTAGCATGTATGCAAGTACTAGCAGAGATGTATGGAATGTAAAGTTTGTACACGAAATGTGTGGAATGTAAAGCTCGTAAATGAAATGTGTGGAATGTAAAGCTGGTATATGAAATGTGCGAGGTTTGTAAGCGTCGTGCAAGCATTAGCAGATATGTGTTAAATGTAAAGCGTGTACACGACATGTGTTGAATGTAAAGCTCATAGATGAAATGTGTCGGATGCAAAACTGATACAAGAAATGTGTGAAGATTGTATAGTTGTAACAAGTCTCATGAGTTAATGCAGAAGATTGTACTAGCGTGCGTGCACAAATGTAAAGCTTGTACAGCCGCTGGTGCTGTTCAAGTTGCAACTTGCACCTACCATCCGCGTCAGAGTCAACGAGTATCAAGGACAGCTGAGTAAACCTAGCTGCAGAGCTCATACTCAAACCTATAGCGCATCCCGAGATTGTGTGATCAATCTGCACATTCTGCAAAATGGCATACAAACTTGAACTAACTCTAAAGTGTTAACTAGTACATCATCAGAACTCGCTGAAACCCTCTAGTAGTTCTTCATCACTGTCCTCACCATCCTCTGCACCCAGCTCGTCGTCAATCTCATCGCCGACATTGCCTTCAACGACTTCATCGTCCTCTCCGTCACCTTCATCTTCGTTCAAATCCTCCCCTTCAATCTCCTGCTGAATTCCGGAGTAGCCGTAGTCGTCGTTGTCTGAGTCAGGCTGGTCCGAGTCACCTTCATCCAGCTCGATGGCTTTGCCTTGAGTAGCAGACCCTTCCACATAGTCAACCGTGTTACTTTCATCACCCTCGGCACCTTTGTTCTCGTCAGAGACTACTGCAGCGCTGGCATGACGTACGTCCAATGGATCGCGATCATCCAGAAAGCCATCTGTGGCTTCGCGAGTTGTTCGATGACCAACACCACCCCCACGAAACCTCATGAGCATATCTCGATCGACAAAACTGTTATAAGTATCAGCAGTGAAGATATCTCACGGTAATGATGCTCACATATTGAGATAGAAATATGTCCAGTCTTCGTCTTTGTCACAGGGATGACGGATGATTGATGGCGGCAGATATTCCGAGGTATGGCCAGAAGCAAAAGCTGGAACAAGATGGATTCCCCGGATGATATTTTTGGGATCAATGAACCCAAATGCTCCGGGATCTTCGCTAGGGATGAAGCCGAGTCGATGTAACCGTTTCACTTTCCAGCCTGAACGGTGGCTGAGATCGCGGCCAAACCAACGTACCCATGCAAAGTCAACTTGCACTGGATCATATGATGACGAGTTGGTGGTGAGATCCCGATAATGGACAAGTGCGTGAAAAACACCAATAATTCTGGCATACCAGTAAGGATGACCATTGGGCTCCGAGTCGTTGTCTTCCTCGTGAGACAAGACCATGATGTCTGCATGCGTTCGAGAGTTGAGTGAGTCTTGATCTCGTCGCAGATCATAGGTAGTGTAATTAATTCAGATTACCTTGTGCCGATAGATACGATCATTGATAAATGTCAGTCTGCTGCGTTCAGCAGAGGAGAAGGGAGATTCATCGCCATCGTAATTGTGCTTTAGTAATCGTGCCAGGATATGATCTTTTAATCGGGGAAGAAAGCCCTAAAATTTTTAAAATGTGTCTGAGCATTGTGAAATGCAAATTGAAGTCAGTAGCAGTACTCACTACGAAGGCAGGATCACTTTCATTCTTCCCCAACCATTGAGAAAGTCTCAAGTAGTGGCGTACTCCACTGGAAATATGGTAGTGCGCCCGAGGATCGGTGTATGGTAGTTGTTCTGAATCTTCAAAGCGCAAGGATGGCATGTTGGCAGCGTCAGCTTTCATCACCTCTCTGCTTCCCAGTGCCATGGATTTCCTCTTTCTGGACTTGTCCACAGGAATTCGCTCTGCCATCCTGAAGAGGATTCTCTCCCGTTGCTGTTGCTTTGCGATACCAGACGTAAATCGAGACTTGCTCACTCTTGGATAAAAGCGTTTGACACGCCTGTGCTCGAGTTCACCCTATGAACTAATATTAGTGCCAAGCCAATTTCTACAGTGAAGCATGCCAATACGTACCAACATGGTAGAAAAGTTGTCTGTGGTCCCAAACTGTTTGATAGTACTGACATAGTCACCAAGCGCATGAAGCTTGTAAGTTTGCAGATTGAACGTCCTGTGCTTCAAGCGACCCTGAGGGTGTTGTTTTGCTGAGTTCTCCGTACTTTGGGGTTGACCTTGGGCAGCTTTTCGTGCTTTGCGGCGTCCGCGAGCTGCTTCTTCACTTGGAAGATCTCGGGTGTCAAATGCCTCCTTTGTTTCGCTGGCAAAACACCTCAAAATCTTGCCTAGTCGAGTAGTTGATGTGTCGAGGAACAAAAGTGTAGTGTCAGTGTGCAGGCGCAACTTTGCCAATCCATGCCAGGTGGCTAATTCAAAGAGGAGATCGAGGATAAGAGCATTGAATGGTTCTGGTAGGAGACGGTCAAATACGGGAATGGCACACTAGCAAATCTCTCAATCAGTACTTTGCGCGACCAGCACCACTGTCCAGAAATGTACCTGTAAAAGATCCTCGAAATCCCGCGCTGCCAGCTTCTTCATGCCAGAAGCGTTTCCACTGAATTTGCGGATTGTACCTCTGCCAAATGTGGGAACTTGTCGATAGCTGTCGATGAATCAATGTAAGAAATTCTATTAAGTTAAGTAGGAACTCGTACCGTTTGTTCAGCGCCTGTATTGTGTCATGGCCATATGCGTAAAGAATGCGGATCAGATGTGTAAAAGTGGCCTTCCAAACTCCCAACTCAAACTCATGGAGCAAATCCGGGACGAACATGGAGTAGAAGTTGAACCCAAAGCGTGCGAACCGAGTTGAGAATGCATTCTAAGTAAATCTGGAATCAGGAAGGTAAAAAAAATGCTGTGACCAACGTACCACAGTTGGAACGAGAGACTTGGGTACAAGCATCCGCTTGACAAAAACACTTGTAATATTGGTGCCCTTGACATACAACCACTCCCGAACCTGTCTGATCGTGGTCCATATTGTATGGCCATCTTCACGGACCCTGTTCTCCCGCCAGCGTCTGTCAGCCTTGCTTCCGAGGCCACCGATCTGAATCTTGGGGATCAGACACCTTGGACACGGGCACTGCGCAAGAAATTTGATTGACGCAAGAAGTGTCCTGGAAAAATTCAGCACTGAGATGAAACTGAGACTGGGTAATTATATGATCCTTACTTTTCCGGATAATCAGCTGCATACGTGAATAGACGAGGGAATACTCTGCGGAAGATCCCATCCAGACATTCTATGACTAACCCAAACTCGTATGCATGCATGAAGTCGTCATCAAGGAGCAACATCCAGATTGCTTGCATCAACTCGTGCCGACAATGACTCAGAACTTCCGAAGTCATGGTTTTCTGGAAAATATGTCGATAGGAGTCTTGAAGAGCATCTGTAAGCTGTCAGAAATCCGTTAGGCAAGAATAAATTAAAGTAAGGATTGAGCACATGCCTTGGGAATATAAGCTAGATGGTGGGCTGCGAATGCTGTTGGCTTAGCTCGCGCATACTTTGATTGATTCCCCAGGAACATATAAATAGGCCACAGGGAAGCGGTTCCAAAGCTTGCTAGATGAGTTGAGTCGGACCAGAGCATCACCGCTGCAACTACAGTCTCAAGGGTGCAGTTGCCCTCTCGGGGTTGTGAACAGATTTTCTCGTGTTCATCGAGCATTGCAGGTGAACTATAGACTTCTCCGTAGGTCTTTTCTGCAGGGACATCATCAGAGGGCTGATAAAATGTTTCGAATGGGGTGAGATGGAACTGTTCGGCAGCTGATTCACGAAATGCCGCTTTAATGACTTCGAGAGGCCGTCGATAGAATAGGCCAGGAATATCGAACTCTGGAGCTGTGTCCTCAGATGCATGTTGGACTCCATCGGCTGGAATATGGATCTTCACACTGGTTTCCATCCAGCCATCTGAAGCAGAAAATGATGAATGAATGTCTTCAGAGGCGTCCTGATAGCTGTCCAGGCGATGATTTTCCTTCAAGGCACGAAACTCTTTCAGATGGGCTTGGTCGAAGTCCTCTGCCAGAAGGACTTCCTGTACAAGGCGATCCAACTCAAGCAAAGATTTTGTAACGGAGCCGCTGTAAAACCAATGCATAAGACGAAATGTCGTTGCATTGAGGAATGGAGTGAAGTAATGGGTCTGAGCAGACTGTATGGATCCGCCGAATCCTGACCACCAAGGTCGAGCCCTAAGGTCGTCTTGACTCTTGATGAATGTCGGTGAATCAGCAAAATGTGCCACAGATGTAAGATTATCAGGGCTGAATGATGGTGGGGAATGCACATATCGGCGATAGAGACCATAGTGATCTCGTGGGGTGATGATGAATGGTTGGCTGGGAATTGGGACCTGGGAATTGAGTTCTACCAGATCTGCATCCACATCGTCCAAGGTTGAAGGCAGCTCTACCACGGGGATAGGTGGCATATCATCACGGAATCTTTTGGGTAAGCGACGGTGTCGGTTTGGTAAACCTGAGGAACGATATGCAGGGGGTGTTGGAGATGTTCGGCGTGAGTCCTGGACAAAACCTCAAAACTCACATCCACATGAAGAACAAGTGAACGTACTGCTAGCAGTGACTCTGGTTCAGCAAAGCTTTCATGTATCTCCTGGCGAGCCCTGAGTGCTGCTTCTTCTTCCTCCTGACGACGTACTTTTGCTGCTTGCTGAGCTTCTTGATCACGTCTTCTCTTTCCTAGAGAAGTAGCAGCAGCATCGGTTATTTTGCTCGAACAAAATTGTTTGTGGTTACTGAGAGCCCTGCGAATGTCAAACTCTCGACTGCAACCCCTACATGTGAAGATCATGAAGAACAAAAGCAAAAACAAGCAGGTATAGTACCGTGCTAGCATAGACCAGAAGCTGGGCACCGGAAGTATAGCCTGAGGCCGGGACTCCTTGATAATGTTTTGATGTGACGTCATGGGTTGGAGACAATAGCCTGAGTATGGCCTGGCCGGATCATCGAATCATCCATCATCTGTTCAACACCGTGACCCGACCATCATTCAGAGACTGGGCATCCGCATACCCAACCCACAATGTCATCTGAACCATCCAACACATTAGAAACGTCAAGCCATTTTCAAGACTTACTTGAGGACCTAAACTCTGGTGTGAAAGCTGGCCGCAAAAGAAAGATCATGTAAGTACTGCATTGTACATTTGACAAAACGGTAGTATACATTGTCTCACTATGAAACAGCGGTCCGATTGGACCATATTTACGAGCGGCTCGATGGTTCCCTCTTGCAATTGACCCATTTGTCGTGCTGGAGAAAGTCTTATATGATGGTATGGAAGCTGAGTTTGCCGAATTGCAGGGGAATAGTGCCCCAGGTCAATGTGAAAATGTAAATAGGTGAGTCTGCAGCAGCCTGAGCTACTCCTAGTTCACACACTGATATTTTTGCTGCGCAGTCGCCAGAAGTCATGCGAGCAATATGACGCACTTGTGAAACTTGTGCCAACGTTTAGCGATGTCATATCAGGATTTGAGAAAGTTCCATCAGCAATGGACAACTTCATTCATGCGGTAATGCAATAAATCATTCTCAATTTTAATGTGTCTAACAGCTAGCCAGCTTTCCTCTGCAGCCAATGATGCCCGATCTGATGATACTGGAAGTCTAATGCGAGAGGGACTGGTCTACATGCTTAAAAACCCTGGGTCTGACCAGTTCAATCCCCCTCTGGTCAAGCAGCAAGGCAAGATGGCTCGTGGATGGAATCATCCTCAGACTGCGCGGCTGTTGTGCCCAATGCGGATGTTGGATATGTTTGACCAAGATCCCCAGTTCGTTGCACTCATTTTATTATATTTGATCTTGTGTAAACGTTACACCCTTAGCTCCTTTATGGAAAGGGTGAGGGAAGGCCAAATCAAGATCACGGCCGCAAAACTTCCGGCTTTCCTGTATGATCAGTCTGTGTTTGATTCCGCCAGGAAAAGTCGAGGTTGCCTTCAGGGATATTACCTCAAACGCGTATGTTTTCTTTTCTCATTCTTGTTGGTTGAATACCATTTCACAAAACTTGGGCAGGTTTTCCGTCATATATTCACAGGACCGTCCAGCGCCCTGTCCCCCAATGCTCGCAGAGGTACCAAGACTCCCAAAGGCCGACTTCACGGAATGTCGTCACCACTACCACGAGCGATTGCATATGCAGCCGTACAGGTAAGCCTGAGCATAAAATTCACGCGCTTACATTGAGCACTGAGCACTGACCGTTACCTCTTTAAGGCGTACTTCCAGCTTAGTTCCGCAACTGTGTGGTGTCAGGAAATTGAAGATCTCAGCCTTGTGGATCTCTATGATAAAGTGGCCGAAATGTTTGAAGGAAACAGCAACAAGGAATGGGTAGAAGAAACACTCCGGCTTTGGAAGTTGTAAGCTGCTCTTTCATTATCATCTATTTATATAGCTAAATACTCAGAGAGACTCCCGGACTCCGGCAACATGGGCGCTCCAGGGCCAGGAGGGATGTACAACCTGGCGCATTTGACGACAGTGAAGATGACATGGACGGGTTTTTTGATTCTGATGAGCATCCTCCTGATGTAGGGAACGGAGGCAACCATCGCAGCGCCGAAGATAATGTTCGGACTGAGACCAGTAACCGTGTGGACGGCACAAATGGTATCAATTTTCTCCCACACATGCATTTTGCCTACAGCTCATGCGCATCCTGATTCAGTGCCTAATAACAGCGAGTCAGCACACCAGGTAACCCCGACACAAGCCCAGCCAACACGTGCACTGCAGAAGAGAACGGGACGCCACTGACTCCAATCCAACATTCAGAAATTTCCCCCTCTCATATCTGCGTTACCATGTACATTCACACTTGCATCTGACTCATGCTCATAGCCAGATGTACTCTAGTTACCCTGTAATTTTAAGTTGATGCACTCATTACTGTGACTCGCCTCGCTGCTCTTCTGGTTAGAAACTGGCAAGACATTCCTTCACAAAGCCATTGCATAATTTATCTTCGCCTTTGCTCAGCCCCGATGCGCTATCTGCTTGATGCCTCCTTTCTGGTGTGAGCCAAGTTCTCTACATATGTAATGCCCATGTCGTCTGAGCCATTTAAGGAATGGGTTGAACAGTAGAGGATGGCGCACCCCATGCGAACGGGGATCAGTGTGATTGCAGACACGATAAAGAAACAGGGTTGGGCACAAGTGTGCGAGTGATAACAGATTTGGGAATACATGGATGGCTGCTACAGACACTGAATGATCTGACTGAGTTGGCGCACTATGGTTGCACAAGCTGCCTCGCCTACAGCCAGGCAGTGCTATCGTCTGAGCCAGTCACCATGTGGGCGCCATCCGGCAAGAACGGACTGAGGTAACCCAATCAGTGTGCCCCTTCAAGGGTTCACCGACTGGCTGCCCTGTGGTTGTATCCCACAGCTGAGTGACATACTGTTGTAGTGCGCTCCTCTCCTGTTGGGAATTTGCGTAATGGTGGGGGAGGCCTTGGTGTTGCGGATCGTCGGTGGGGGCAGGGTGTAAGATTCTTGGGTTGATGGATGTTGATGGATTACGCACACGTACAGTTGGCGCGCATGTGTCTTCATCTTCGTATGTCGTCTTCAGCGATAAACCGGGATGAGGAAGGAGAGCGTGGTGGGCGATGGCGAATGAGCATGGGGCATGTGTTCTTTGTTGTTGTCTTTCTGGGATAGCGCATGTCGGCCTAGTCGGAGGGACAAGGCTGGGAAGGATGGTGAGAGGAGATTGGCGGTGGGGGCGTTGATGGATGTTTTGAGAGGGAGGCGGGGGAAAGAGAAGTGTAATGGAGGTGGCGAGCGGTGGTCAAGGCTTGGCACCCTTGCAACTCAAGAACGGTCGAATGAACTTAGGCTCACGATC